>NC_087166.1:107500-285000 GCF_035594125.1 Scylla paramamosain
GAGATGACCTCTTCCACTGGCAGGCCACCATTATGGGCCCACCAGAGAGTCCATTCCAAGGAGGAGTATTTTTCCTCACTATTCACTTTCCAACTGATTATCCCTTCAAACCACCAAAAGTGAGTAAAAGAAACTTTTATTGTTCCCAGTGTAATTTTTTTATGCACTGAAACTCTACTAAATTTTATACTGAAATATGGTTATAGTATACAAGAAAGTCATCATTATCTGGATTTTAATATAAGCTCATTGAATGTGAAGTTGGTTGCATGAGGGGCTTGACCCAAAGGGCACAGAACTGGGTGACAGTTGACTATTTTTGTACTTTGGCCTACAGCCAGTGTGTTTGGTAGACACATAAAGGTCTGACAGAGGATGTTTAGAGACAGGGCAGCTGCTACAGGATGCTGTATTAGGCAAATAGATAAGAAAAAGATTTTGTTATACACAACCTGAAAATGTGTGTGGCATTACAATTTGTCATCAAGATTAATGTTATGACTACATCAGATAGGGAGCATTTTTTACAATTCTGAATTTAATTTTGTTGGTGCACCCTCTTTCTTATACAATCCTTTCCAAATGACTAAACTATCTGTTTGGTTTCATTCCTCACCTCCATGATACCCACGCCAGGGGATCTATTGAGGGTCCGAGTTTCATAATGATGCAAGAGCCACAGAGGGGATAGTAAAATTATGGGTACTGTTGTATCTAGCAGTCTCAGTCTCCAATGTATTCCCTCTCTAGAAACATCCCCCAAGGCTAAGGAAGTAACCACGGCAGAAGTCTCCTGTAAATAATGAAGCTAAATCATATCTCTCTAGATTTTGCACCTAACATTATTTTTTTTATTTATTTATTTATTTTTTATTTTTTTTTATTTATTTATTTTTTTTTCATATTTCATACCTTTATTGTACTTTTGTACCTCAAGATCCACAGGTCAGCAGACATCATTGAATGTTGACGTTCCATGGATACTCACTGTCTCTTTTGAAGCATTCATGGATCCCTCATTTCCTTATGAAAATAGGAAAAAAAAAAAACCTATGTGCATGTTTAAGATCACATAGTTCTACATTCATACTTTTAAAAACTTTTAAAAAATAAGGTTGAGTGGCTTCATTACACAATTTGACTTAGTTCCTCCTAGGCTATGCATCATTGTCACTTCCAACTAAACAACTGTTCTGTCTGGTGACACCACCTTTTGTATTGTATTCTATACATATACTGTATCCACTGTTCAGTACACTAACTGCAAGTTCTTTACTGTTTACTTCAGCCATAAATGGATGTTTTCAACCTTTTCTTGAATCAAATTTATAGACTGCCACAACGCACATAAACACAGTCATCATCCCCTGCTTTATTATTGTTGATGCCCTTGCTCACTGCCTGAAATAAATATGCAATCATGTGTCTGAGAGCATGGCAGGATTGTCACCAAGGGTGCCACTTTTTCATAATGCCATTATTCCAGTAGTCACTGACTTTTTTTTTTTTTATGGGGAAAATAGTTTTGATTTTTGAACACCAGATTTTGAACCCCATTCAGGGACAAATTAAGTTCAAGAACTGAGGTTCACTGTACTATGAAATAAATATCTGCTACAGCTACTATACTACCATTGCTATTATCACAACTACTAGTCCATCACCACTAGTCCCACTAGTACTACTGCCACCATCCACCACCACTATCTATCCATCTGTCTTTTCATCTGTACACCAGGTCAGCAGTCCCACATGGGATGTCCCCTTCATAATGAGGCCATTCTCTATCTTGCACCTACTCCAATCCTTAGATCATAGAAGAGGCAGGATACTTCCTACAAAGTGCCCTGCACTCTAATTGGATCCATACACCAATGGTCCATGGTAGATGCACCCTCATGCCTTCCCAGGGGTTGATGAGACAGTGTCATTTTCATTCTCTAAACTGTTGCTTTCCATTTACCTTTGTGATCCAAAATTGTTCATTTTTGCTGCAAAGTCATTCCTGTCATTCAGTGCTCTCTTCACACAGTTCATCCACTCTAGGCATGGCCTTCCTCTTTACCTTTCACCTCTCATATCTGACCATATTATTCCTTTCACTAGTTTAATGTTCAAAACTGTACATATATCATCCTCATTCTTAGGATTTTCTCAGCCTCATCCCTTCCATTTTATTGGACTGTATACATTCACAAAGGCCTACTGTATAATCCCTTCCCAAACTTTACTTTTGCCCACAGTATTCTAGAGGACACTTCCTGTTGTTATGTATTCTTGGACTCAAAAGCAAAGTCACTATATGAGTAATGCTGATATTTTGGTGTTTTTATGAAAAGATATAGTATTTGTAATTTTCCTTCAAAATGTCAGAACCACTGCCATTTCCTTTATTGGATGAATTTGTGGGCAGGATATATAGTTAAAAAATGTTTATGAATATTAGTAAACTACTAAATCTCAGCAAGACACAAGTACTTGAGGCAGCTGACAATAGCCCCTTCTCTGTTCCCTCTTACTTTATCCTCATTTTCAGTCCAAAGCTGGATATTGTGTCTGTGTGAACAATGACTTAATCTGGTCTCGTGCTCTTGAATCTTCTGAATTTTTCACCATCTGGCTACGACTACAGAGTCACTATCAAACTGAATTTATCTGTGTTGTATACCTTTCACCTCTGACTATAAGAAAATTCTTTAACTACCTAATTTCTAAAGTGGAGCACGTTCTGACTCTCTTTCCTTTTGAAGAGATCTCCAATCTTAGAGATGTCAGTGTTCACCAACAGCTTTGGCTTTCTTCTCTCTCTTCACTGACCATCCTGGTTCCACTCATACTGCTATTTGAGACAGGGTGAAATCAAAAGCTTTTTTTTTTCTTATCAGTTCTTATCAGGCTGACTGTCTTCAGCCTCTTTCTCGTCACCATTGTTTCTCATCACTGCTGTTTTCTACCGCTATTTTCACGCTAACTGCTCATCTGATCTTACTAACTGCATACATCTCCTCATCCTGCGGCCTTGCTGCACAAGACTTTTTTTTCTTTTTCTCATCCCTATTCTGTCCACCTATCTAATGCAAGAGTTAACTAGTATTCTCAATCATTCATCCCTTTCTCTGGTAAACTCTAGAACACCCTGCATGCTTCTGTATTTCCTCCTTCCTATGACTTATAATCTTTCAAGAGGGAGGTTTTGTTTGGTAACTGGCAATAAGTGGATCTTTTTTTTTTTACTTCGGTCAGTGGCCTAAAAAGAAAAGAAAAAAAAGAAAATTGGTTAAACATATTCATAACCGGTATGCAATTTTTTTTCTTATATAAATTACTTGAAAAGTTATCCATTGAGACAAAAGTGTGGTTAACTTAATGGGAAAAGACAAATCACCACCCACCATTAGTAACTCTCTCACTAAGAGGCAAGCAGGAACAGACAAGAAGAATGATGGTCCAGATGCATGATGATACTCAACAGATTCAACTAAATGGGTGTTGCTGATGGTCAAGGCCCTTGCTCATCATTATGTTTAGTTGAGAACTAGCTAATGAATTTTTTTAGTGAGAACTAAAAGGTTAAAGTTTAAAATAACAACTATTGCATTTGAAATGGCATAGTGTTTTTTTTTTTTTTTTTTTTTTTTTTTTTTTTATGGTAGTATGCTGCTGCCACAAGAGCCACTATCAAAAATAAATAAATAATAATAATAATGATAATAGTAATAATAATAAAACAAGAGCTGATCATATTTATTCACTTTTGCAGAGATAGGATTTACTTTTATAACATTTAATATAGTGAATTTAAAATATGTTTTAAGATCCAAATGAGTGGTTATTGTGGCTGGCAGCAACAGCTCTGAGCCACTACCACCACTGCCTTGTTATGCAGATACCCAGTATTCACAGAATATATTTAAAATAACATTTGACTGCAGATGTTAATGGTGTAATCAAGATTGATGCATTGTCTTTTTTTCCTCCACTTTGTAGAATTGATCTCTCCCCCTTTCTCTTTATGCTTCAATTAATTGCGTATTCATTCTTATCATGATCTCTCAGTTCTCATTTTTTGTGATGGCTTGCTCTATACAGATCCACAAAATCATTTACATGCTCAACTTTTTTTTCTCTCTCCCTTGAAGAATAACTGGCATTACTTTTTGTCTATTTTAACTTTGTTTTTCCTGTCTTAGACAGCAGTGAATTAGTTGCATAATATATAAAGATGTATATCACATTAGTTTATCTGCATTGCACATATTTGGATTTGTGTTATTTGTGAAAGCTGTACTGTATTTATATTATGAACAGTTTTTATAAGTTTTATACTCGTAATTATTTGTTATTCATAATTTTTTTGTCACTAACATTTCAGTAGAAAAAATACAATAATAAGGAAGAAAGGAAAAGACATGCAGCTTCTTTGTTACAAAGTGATGATTTGGAGGTAAATGATAGGTAAGTATTGAATCCATGTTGATAACTTTTGAGTAGTTAAGTTAATTACTAATTGCCTCTGCTCTTACAGGTTGCATTCACAACACGTATCTACCATCCAAATATTAACAGCAATGGTTCCATATGTTTGGATATTCTCAGGAGCCAATGGAGTCCCGCCTTAACTATTTCTAAAGGTAAGCTGCTGGTGATGTGGTTTATATGTTGTCTTTAAAACTCCTTGAAATGTATGTCTTGCTGCTATGTAGCATGTGTTAAAAGTATGTAACGTAATACCTGATATTAGTATGTCTGACTTTTAGTCCTTAACTTGACATTCAGTGTGAAGAGATGTGCCATTGATGTGATTCTCTCTCTCTCTCTCTCTCTCTCTCTCTCTCTCTCTCTCTCTCTCTCTCTCTCTCTCTCTCTCTCTCTCTCTCTCTCTCTCTCTCTCTCTCTCTCTCTCTCTCTTTCATAATGGTGGACTGTTTCCCTCATCATTAATAGGATGGTTTGCATTTGTGGTGATTTATAGGACATACCACCAGAATATTTATCTGATTGAAAAATGTCACTTTGCAATCATAAAAATCTCTTTCAGCTAATGTTGTTTAATTAGATAAGATCATTTTATTATACAATTTTTAGTGATTCACTTCTTACATATTACTTGAATCAAGGCTGAGAAATGCTCATATTTTACTGTTCATACATAACTTGATTTTTAAATGTATTTAAAAGTACTAGCAAGAACTATTATATGGATTAACAAGAGAATTGTATGATTGAAGTACTATTTTGCTGTCTGCAGTACAACACTTTATGAGTACTGATCAAAACAAACAGCACAATGAGAAAGGTTGGGGGTTGATATCAGGCTTGTTTTCTGACAAGTGTACTGATTTACCACTGCAGTTTCTTTCTCAGTTCTCTGGACTGAATCCTGCTCTTGGTGACACATCACTTATATCATTCTCTGATGCCTTCAAACTTTTCTTTAATAATATGCTGGCTGGCAAGTTATGTGATTAAGTGAATGAGAGAGCTTCCTGATTATTTTCTGGAACATCCAAAGAAAATGGTCTTGTGAATAGAATTTGACATTACACATGACATGTATACCTTTCTAGCTCAAAATCAGTTATATAATGAAATTGAAGAATAACAAAACAGATAGAATAATCCTTGAAAAGATTTAATAGGTGTTAAATGACAACTGCACTCTACAGAGTTTTAAAGGTCTGGATTTTTAAAGGCTTCGAGTGCCTACCCGACCTATCTGAAATCGCCAGAATTACCTCTCACTCTACCTTTACCTTGACTCAGCACACCAGGAATCACCTCTAATACCAGATTAATGTTGGGGGAGTAGAAAACACAATTATTCTATGTTACAAGCACATATATTAATACTAATAATAATTCACAAACAACATGAGATAGTACACATTACTACATGACGTTCTCGTCACTTCCCACATCACCAGAACCCGTTTACACCTACACCAGACACAGAAATATTCCCCTCAACCGCAGGAATTTACTCAGACTCCATTACCGCGTCCCCAGACAATAATTTCCGTATTTCACCTCCTCAAGCCTCACAGGAGATTACCATCATCACCAAAGATTACCCATAACACCATAACATCATCCCCAAAATCACCAGTACACCACAACACTGGCTTCCAAGGTCAACACCACAACCTCCACTCACAAAATGGCTGCCAGTTTCACCTATGACCCCTTTGAACAGCGTCACCGGCACAACTCAACAACCGAATTTCAGCGGACAAGAGCTCTTGGTACCACAAAAGACTCACTAACCTGATCCTGGATATCAAGGTTATACTGCTACACCACTAATACCTCCACAAACTCACTCCATCACCAATCCACACCAAGATTCTTCCCTGAGAAACGCCTTCCCTCCGATATACCTCACGACCTAAGGCGCTCTGCCTTCCCCTCCTTAGAATGTGTTGTTGCCCACTCAAGCTCCCCTCGTTTTCAACATATTTCTACCTCAATTATACTTCCTCCCTTATACATACAAAGATATAGAGAACTTAAATTATGAAGAGAATAATACTACATGATATGAAATGGGTAAATAAGCCTTACACTACTAATAACCAATAATAAAGATAATGCCCGAATGGCAGGTAACCAGAACACGGGGGACACTAAGAAAACGTGATCCCATTCAAGGTAAACTCGGCCAATAACATGACAATGAATAAGAATTTAGCAAAGTGCTTGCAAATCTTCAGTTTGGAGGAAGGATCCGTGTATAGAGGAATATGAATGCAAGTGCTTAATAAATGTAGCATAATATGGTATAGTAGAATGAGTGAAAAGAAATGTGTATAGTGATGTTTAGCCATATTGTGAAGTTGAGAAGTTTGTAAAGGAAGTGGATGTGTGTGAAATAGAAGGTAGATGAGAAAGGCCACTTATAATGTTGGTTATGGTTAAGGAATACATATTTGAAAGTGGTGATTGTATAAGAGAATTTCAGCAGAAAGGAAATTAATTGAATAGGGAGAGAGTAGAGGCTCTTATACTTTGGCTATGGGTGGCTGCATCATAAATAAATAAATTCATCTTCATTTATTCAGTGGTACAGTTAAGACTTCCATGTGCAAGATGTCAAAATTTTCACTTACCAAGCAAGGATTGATTTGAAAGTGTTTATTTAAGCACTCTTTTTATATACCTTCATACCATTATCTCAGACATTGTTTTGTATGTGATAGGTTGCGTTAGTTAGTAGGTCAGTGACCACCCGTTATTATTGCAGTGCTCCTGTCTATCTGTTCCCTCCTCACGGATCCCAACCCTGAAGACCCCCTGGTGCCAGAGATAGCACGAGTCTACAAGACTGATAGGGAAAAGTACAATGAACTTGCAAGAGAATGGACCCGGAAGTACGCCATGTGATCCCCTGGTGGCATAATAGTGGCAGAGTGCGCCTGTGCCCATCCCCCGCCACTGCCATAACCACCACCACCACCACCACCACCACCACAACCCTGACTGCTACTGTTGCTGCTGCCAACTTGCTACTTTTCTTTTCATTCTGATGCTAATTATGTTGTCTCAATTTTCCTTTCTCTCCTCTTACTTTATTGTCTGGTGTGTAGACCACATTGTCACTGGTGGCTGGTCATTAATGCACCATTCACCACCCACCTCCACCTCCGGCCAGCAGCCTCAACCCTTTGGCGCAGAATAAGTTAAGGACTCGTCAGGGCTGGACTCCTCCTCATCCCTCAAGTCAAGTGCCACTGCCACCAGCGGCTCCGGTTTATACCTAGATGTAATATGTACACAAAAGTGTCACCTAATCCTATGATTGATGATTACGCTTGCATTCTTTACTATAATTCTTGGGTTACTTTGCTAGTGTGTGGCCAGTTGACACAAACAGTGGGGGGGGGTGGGAATTACAAAACAAAGCTAGAGACTGGAGCCCTCAATAGCAGTTACTATTGTGACTTCTCTTCTTGGTTCACCAAAAGTAACTCTTATTCTTTGTGTCCCGAGCCAGCCAGCTTTGTTCTCAGTGATTATGGAAACCTCCAATTATCTTCAGGTGTCGAGGAGTCAAGTGCATCTTCTTAGATTTGTGTAATATTTCAGTCTCTTCTCACCTTACCACATCTTGCCCACCACGTTCCAGCCTGTGTGATTCTCCATCACAGCATTAAGTGGAAAGTAAGCAACCATAACACATCACCTCAAATATCATCATAACTAGGCTATTGTTTAATATTCTCTTATAATGTCTATTACATGTCCCTCGCCATTGTATGGTCTTGAAATATATTTTAATTTGGAATATTCCATGCTTTCTTTGTTTTATACCTGGCCATTGTTCATTGTTACAATAAAGAAGATTGATGATTTTCCAATTGAATACAAAAAAATTGTTCTTGATTAGCACGTGGCCAAAATTCATCCTTCCTTAGTGACCCTTTGGCTCTCCCTTAACCCCCTAGTCGTCAACCACCTATAGCTGTGCCACCCCAGGTGGCAATGCTCTCCATCAGTGCCATGCCTAGACAACCAAAGTGTGGACTGGGCCTGGCTGGTATGTTATTATTGTGGGAGAGCCACAGGTTCTTCAGAACACAGCATCATTACCTGCCTGTCATGGGAGTTCATCATATTGTTTGATGACAAAATGCTTTCCAGTAATATGTATTGGAAGCAGAAATCCTTAAATGCAAGGCTGTTTGGTTTTTAAGTGCAGTATTCTAAAATGACGTTTTTTCAATACAATTTTGTCAATAAAGGTGTACAGAACAAGTGCTGGTTTTCCTTGCACCCAGATGTGTAATATTGGATTATTTTCAAATGTGTATTTTATTCAGTAGCCTTTATTTACATTTTTGTTACCCTGTTGGAATGATAGTATTTATTATTGTAGGTCTTTGTGTTAGGACAAGAAAAGTTTGTTTTACCTCTGTGATGTGAGTGGGACTTGTAGAGGTTTTGTTTTCTGATTATGTAAAAGCTTCACTAATAGACTGTACCATAGAGAATAAACTGCTCTTTGTAAAGCTTTTGTTTATTAATTTTTACTATAATGGTAAGGAATTATATGAATTTGCTACTTCCATATGTGTGTGGGTTAATAGAAACCAGCATGTGAGATTGATTGAATGAATTGATATTGCCGGTGTTTTTCTTTCATGGGGTACAAGAAAATTAGCCAGGGTAACCAATGATGAATATATTCTTATAATTACCTGTAAATATCTACAATTGTAGCAGGTATTTATAAATTTGATAGAGCTGCTGTACTTTAGGATGGTTTCATATAATCACCAAATCATATGTTAGATGAGGAAAGTGAATTTTTTGTTTGAATACAATAATTGGTGGGTTTTCCTGAGCTCTGGATACAATAAAAGAGCCTGTCAGTGTGAACATGTATTATCCAAAAGTTCTGCGCACACCATTATATATAATTGATGGGCATTGCTTTCGGCATGATTATCTGAAGTTATCTATCTTTATTTGAACTAAAACAACATTGGTATTCATAGTGGGCTATGTTATACAAGTACCCTAGATCACAATACACAGCTTTGCACAAACCAATATAGAAAATGCTTCACTTGGTCCAGGACACCTTGGGGATGTCAAAGTGTTCTGTGAGGGAGTCCAGGTGTCTGTTGAAGTCCTCAACTTTTTCTTTGTGAGTCTTGCTTGCCTTCTTCAGGATTCTGTCAGCTTCCTGAAAGTATACAATTAAATGAAAATACTCTTCCTGTATATAGTGAAATGAACTGATAAAAACAGGTTTAACAGGGAGAAGTAAAGTTGATGTCCAGTACAAACATTGACTCAATAATAAAAATACAAGAAGCTTCAAACCATTTTTCTTTGTCTTTCCATAAATCTGCGTTCTGCTTCAGTGTAGTTGCGGACAACACCAACATTAGAAGCCTCTTTTTCTGGGGTGGAGTTGGGTGAAGTGTTGCGTCGTATGCTGGCAGCCATCTCCTTCTCTGTTTCCTTCTTCTTCTTCTTCTTCCTGTTTCAAGAAGAATATGTTATGCAAATATTACAATTATTGTAAGTGAAACTATATAAAATCACTTTTGCTTCAATATCTAGTTTTGAGTTTACAATGCCACAATGAACATGCAACCCATTCTGTCAAGTTTCTCTGCTATCTAACATTTTGCCATGCTGAGGTCAGATGGATTAATTCTGATCCTCAGATACTGAGTATAGCAGCATTTGCAAGGCTTTAACTTAATTACATTGCCAAGTATGTTACAAGTTCAGAATTTTTTCTATTAGTGGTTTATATTTGTAGTTATCTGGCCATTGCTAAATTGTCAAACTTAACATGGCATGTACTGATGTAATAACAGTTTTCACTGCAAATACAACCACACACAAATCTATAAAAGTGATTATATGAGATTTGTCATCAGATCAAATACATTAATTAGATGAGCTATCTTAACATGGTTTGCTTCTACTCTCTTCAGTTGTAAGTTGAGGCTCTAGTCCATTTCCCACAGCAAGGGAGAGATGTTATATAAAATGATCATTTTGTCAATGACTAAGGTCAATGTCATTTAACATTCTTATTTTCCTTTATGGGGTTTAATGGTCGTGTGCTTGAAACAATAGATTTCCTCTCTCATATGCACTTCTCTGATAGGAAGAAGCCCTAATTTTGGAGTAACCTTCCCCTAGGAAGAGTGACAGCCAAGGTTACTGAGGTTACTCTTCCTGGGGCTGACAGTGCCATGTGATGCATTTTCACTGTATGGGATGCACCTCATGATGGGCAGTTGGGTCATTGTATACCATCTGTCAATGATAAATAATTGTCACTTTCTTTTGCCACTTGGAAGTTGGGTAGAGAGTAACATTGAATTTACTTTTGTGTTATTCTTTTGTAGTGTTTGTTTTTTTGTAGCATTTACTGTTGATAATCAGGCTAAGGCTCACTGCTGCTGCTGCTGCTCATCCTTACACATTTCCCAGAAAAAGTAAGAACAATGGACTGAGCAGTAGATATGACATGAGTGGAGCCACAATAAACAGGGTGTCCTAAGACTATCTAAAAGCAGTGAAATGATTAGCCTGTGGTTGCCTGACAGGGTACTGATTGGCTCAAAATTTTACATGCTCAGCTACTGGGTGGCGGCCATGGTGACAAGCATGGCTCTCCATTCCTTAATGCTAGACTCATAGCCAGCTAGTCATGCAGGAGCTATGGAAGCTACATTTTACTTGCCTTGTTTACCTGCTTTCTTTGGTAACAAAGAGACAAACTCAACATCAGATTATAGAGGAAAGGGGTGCACTTCTAGTGATACCAAAAAATCCCATTTTCTTTTGGTGGTGAGTTCACCCTTTCTTTTTTGAGCACCTCATATGATCTACAGGTACACATGGAAGAGAAGGAGGAGGGATAAAGTGATGTGCAAAAGAACCTTACTGACCACGTAGTGGTGGATGTGAGACTGATGAAAGATGTGTTGGATGCTGGATGTTTGAGAAATCAGATCACTTTGGTGTGGTAGTTAAAATGAAAAAGAAAAATAGATTGAAGTATGGTAGGAATACTGGGAGACAGAAAGGGAATATAACAGTGGCCAGTGAAAGATCAGACATGAAGGGTCACAGAGGAAGACAGGAAAACTATGGCAGCTGGGGAGGGATCAAGTATGAAGATGTTTAAAGCACTCGAGGATATAGAGACTACAATACAGGCTGAAGTGGAAGGATGTAAAAAGGCTTGGGAAGTGGAAGGGTATAAAAGGCTTGAAAGAAAGAATAAAGGAACTGCATGGTGGACAGCTGAGACTGAGGCCATCAAAGGGAAACAAAGATCCAATGAGGAGAGATTAATATGAGGACAAAAACAGAGTACAGCAAACTCTCACTAAGTTAGTTAATTTGGGTTTGAAACCCTGTTGAGTTTTAAAAACATCCAAGTTAACCAACAATATAAATGTGATGTGTATGACTGGCCATGTGCACACCCACCGTTAATAAAAACATGTGCTTTCGCTTGTATCTCTCTCTCCTTGCACCAAAAGCACTACTGTTATTTTACAAAAATATCATTTAATATTTCATAAATATACTTAATAATGGACAATTATCTGAAGTAAAGTACAGTACAATTGCAAATGAATGAATCAGAGAGAGAGAGAGAGAGAGAGAGAGAGATCACCTGGAAGATGTAAAGGTAAAGGAGTATGTGTATGAAAGCAATACTATACACCATACATGATAATCCAAGCATGGAGGGCAACACTCCACCTAAGATGCTTATTGGCTATAAGTTTTGTTTGATTTTGTTGTTATCTACACTGATACTTTTTATTATCAAATATGATACGGACTGTTTAGACAGTAATCGTCAAAAACAACAGAAAATTCATTATGTACTTACCAACAATGAGTATAACAGAATGAGACAATGTACAGAAGAATGGTCAGAAATTAGGTGGTTATTTTTTAACCAAAAAATATATAAATACATAAGCACTGTAAAGAATGATAGTGGTAATGAAGGATATACTATGAATGAACTAATGGTATTAGTTGATTCAGAAATGGACATTGAGGTGGCAATGGTCATTAAGTTAAGCTTTTCAGGGAATACAGCAGGAAAGATTGATATAGCAAACAGGATTGTAAGATTAATAAGAATTTGATATCCTTGGATGAAAATATTTTCAAATCTCTATGTAGCATTAGTTAGGCCACATTTAGAGTATTCTGAACCAGTTAGGGTCTCATATTTGATCAAGGATAAAGAAGCAATCAAGAACATACAGAGGCAAGCAAGCAAGATGGTTCAAATGCTGAAGAATATGAGCAACAAGGGCAGCCTATGAAAGTTTGATTACCAACACCAGTTTATGGAAAAACGAGATGACATGACAAATGTACAAGATCCTTCTTGCAGTCTACGAACAGAAGGTGTGCCAAGATATTTCTACATAGCAAGATGGCCACAGAACAAGAGGGCATTGCAAGATCTTAAAAGAAAAGTCAACACGGAGTTTGAGGAAGACCACATTGTGGAATGATCAGTTAATCTTTACAATCACTGCTCCAAGCTGATCTGTATAACATTTTAGCATATCACTGTATGCATACATAATGTATTTACCAGAGACTAGAGTTTTAGTGAGCACTCTGCTTTATGAAGTGTACAATAATAAAATAAGAGTCAAGGTGGCTCCTTTTCACTGTGCTGCCTACTGACGCTCTTTTAACACAGTACATTATGTAGTTCCCGCATCATGTCATTTCTTTCAGCCTTGCTAAACATCAAGAGGGAAATTTGGGATAGATTAGTGTCCATACAGAGTTAAGCTTAGTTAGGTTAGTGTCCCTAAAGGAGGTTCAGGGGTCACGGCCCCCCAATTAAGTTTTGTGTTCCCCTCCTAAAACCTGCATTCTCACATGTAGTAAATATTCATCACCATAGGCGCACAATTTAGCTGTTCCATGAGGCGCCGCTATCGGTAAGATATTCAATAATAAATAAAGCACATAATCAATAAAATAAAATGATCATGAATTACAATACCACTATCACCACCACTCATTGCGCTCCAAGTCCAGAGTGGGTCTACTGTCAAACTTTCACGGTCAACCAAGAAAAAAAAAAAAAATCAGGTGTATTATTTGCAAATCATCTTACTTTTTAATTCCAGAATCTGCAACCCCCTTAAGCTTGAGGGAGCCTTTGGACGCAAAGTACTCGTCTCCAGCCATGTCTAAGGAGCACGTCCTGGGAGGCACGTAACACGCACAGAGGCACAGGAGAGTCACAGGACCCAAGCACAGGACGCACTCAGCCTCTACTGAGTCTACTCTCAACCACTACACCTCCTTCTACTGCTTTCCTTTGTTTCTCTTCCTTTTCGTATAAAGAGTTTCATAAAACACTTCTTTCTCGTGCGGTGCCTGGAAGTAACAAAAGTAAAGTAGTTCTTGTTTTGTTGTGGTTCTAGTGTTGAGCAAGACCTTGACGGAATGACTCGCGGCATGCGTGACGTGCAAAGAGGAAATGCACTCATTATTTTTCCTGCTTGCTTCTCAACTCACAGGTCATAATTTGTATTCCTGCACCTTTTCAATATATAAATAAATAAATGAATAAATAAATAAATATATATATATATATATATATATATATATATATATATATATATATATATGTGTGTGTGTGTGTGTGTGTGTGTGTGTGTGTATATATATATATATATATATTTTTTTATTATTTATTTATTTATTTATTAAAAAGACACCTGCCGAAACGATAATTACTTCCAGTGAGGTCTAAAGCACTGTTCAGGGGGTGCTGTGAACTTATCATTAAACCCACTGCTATCACATCTATTTCTAAAGCTGAACTCTTCGCTCAAACCTTTGCTAAAAACTCGACCTTGGACGATTCTGGGCTTGTTTCTCCCTCTCCTTCACCCTCTGACTACTTCATGCCACGTATTAAAATTCTTCGCAATGATGTTTTCCATGCCCTCGCTGGCCTAAATCCTCGGAAGGCTTATGGACCTGATGGGGTCCCTCCTATTGTTCTCCGAAACTGTGCCTCCGTGCTTGCACCTTGCCTAGTCAAACTCTTTCAGCTCTGTCTGTCAACATCTACCTTTCCTTCTTGCTGGAAGTTTGCCTACATTCAACCTGTTCCTAAAAAAGGGTGACCGTTCTAATCCCTCAAACTACCGTCCTATTGCTTTAATTTCCTGTCTATCTAAAGTTTTTAATCTATCCTCAACAGGAAGATTCTTAAACATCTATCACTTCACAACCTTCTATCTGATCGTCAGTATGGGTTCCGTCAAGGCCGCTCTACTGGTGATCTTCTGGCTTTCCTTACTGAGTCTTGGTCATCCTCTTTTAGAGATTTTGGTGAAACTTTTGCTGTTGCCTTGGACATATCAAAAGCTTTTGATAGAGTCTGGCACAAAGCTTTGATTTCCAAAGCTTCTGTATTTCCACCTTCCTATGACTTGAATTCCTTCAAGAGGGAGGTTTCAAGACACTTATTCATCAATTTTTGACCACTGCTTTGACCCTTTTATGGGACTGGCATTTCAGTGGGCATTTTTTTTTTATTAGATTTTTGTTGCCCTTGGCCAGTGTCCTTCCTCCTTCCTACATAAGAAAAAAAACATATATATATATATATATATATATATATATATATATATATATATATATATATATATATATATATATATATATATATATATATATATATATATATATATATATATATATATATATATATATATATATATATATATATATATATATATATATATATATATATATATATATATATATATATATATATATATTATATTACTGACTGGTTTATCTCCATATAGTCTTGCTGATACCTCCGTCCTCTTCTGACTTATGCCTTTCCTCCTCCAATTATGGCTATTGCTGCCGTCACAAGCCGCCATCTCTAATCCCCGAGCCGTATCTGTCACACTCAGGTGTTCAATAACGTGGGTAACATTTATGGGATTGCGCCCATAAGTCTTCCCCTGACACGGTTCATATGTGCGGATGATTTTATTATTTTTTTCATAACAACATTTTAAATTGGCTAGATTTGTTTGCTAACTTGCATGTGCTCTTCTTTGCAAGTGATAGATCTAAAGGTGACAAGTGCAGTGACAGGTAATAAATTGAATACGGTGTGCAGTCCCTAAGACAAGACGAGCCTTAGTGGTCGTCGGCTGCTGGTTTGTTTACGATGCATCTGCGGCGACCCACACTTTCCTTCTCTCGCCTCTTGTGGACCTGTCTTAGTGGTAGTGCGACGCCTACGCCTCCTTCACGTACCTACATAACACGGGCATACACTACGACAGTGTCTCAGCACAAAGATGTGGACGAGAGTATCAGCAAAAAACTGGAGACCGGCAAAAGTGGAGGCGAGGGTGATGGTGGGGGACTGAATCTCTCCACTGATTCGGCCTTGCGGCGCCTGGTGACCTCGCTGTCCACCGAGCAGCAGACTGTTCTCCTCACCGAACTCCACAGAATCCAGGCAGAATCTGCCAGGAAGAAGGCCGAAGGTAACTGTGAGGTTACATATAAACTTGCAGTTAAATATTTTTTTCTGGAATTGTATTTTGCTTTTACATGATACAGTCACGAACACCATTGCTTTAAATAACATTATTCTATTGGTAAATTCTACCATTTACTTGTGAAATTACATGAACAAGGTGCCGTTAGATATCACAGTAGAGTGATTGTACCTTGAGTTTGCTCAAATTAAATTAAAGAATAAAATTGCTCCAGTCTTACTTACTTGTTACTTTTGTAGAATTTTGCCTAAACGGGCACAGCTGATGTGGACCCCCGCTGCTCCCTGTCAGCTCGGCTCTTTGATGTAGTAGGGTAAAGGGTTAACTGAAGATCCTTGAAGGAGAGATATCAAGAAGTATAACTTTCCACAAAGAACTGTTGATTCCAATAGATATAGTGACGTGGCACCACAACATAGCTCCTTTCCTGTGTGTCACATCTAGGTAAATACATCTGCTGTTTGCAGAAGAAAATGGATGTTGCACTGTGCAATACTCTGAGGTGGATAATGGCCCCTTAATTCCCATCACCCTTTGTGCTAAACTAATTGACTGCATAGTTTCAATGGGTTTGTGGAGTGTCTTGAAAAGGAGAAGTGTTAATTTTAATTTAGCACCTGTCTGGCTTATTTCAGCTCAGAATCCAAATGGGTGTCTGAAAGACAAAGATGAATTATTTTATAATTATCTTTCATTGAAATCCATTGATAGATGATTCCAAGACATGATTAGGCCTTTGAAAAATATAGGCATACAGGACCTGTCTTCATTTCCATTGTTAGTGTTGTTAGTTTTCATACTACTTCATTGATATGTATAAGAAAAAGGCAAGTTGTACATAAAATATTAGGTATTGTATAATTTCCTTGTTTAGTAATGAACTAAATGTATCTTATATTTGACTTTTTTTTATTATAATCTAAGCAGTGAATCACAAGGACTGAAAATAACCTGGCACCTTACTAAAACTAGTTTTTCAAGTAAACCAACATTCACACTTTGTGTGTCCAGAGAAGCTTGCATCCTGGCGGTGGAGGTCTCGTTTTGGGCGGCCTGCATCCCTGCACTCCCCACAGCCTGATCCAACAGGCACCTACTGTGCCATCCCAGAAGAATGGCTGCGAAAGAAAGCTGGTAAGTTTTATTGATTTGATTTATTTTATTTCTTTTCTTTTTTGTTTTTGTTTTTGTTTTTGTTTTTGTTTTTTTTCTTTTTCTTTCTTTCTTTCTTTCTTTCTTTCTTTCTTTCTTTCTTTCTTTCTTTAATTTATTCACTGATAAGTTACTGAAACTTTTCTTGTTTTGTATTTGTTTTCCATAATCTTGGATATTGTTTCCTGTCTTCTGAATTGGATTGCATTTTCTGCACAGCATATACTTTTATTTATACTAATTATTATCAAAATTGATTTTTGTTGTTTTTATATTCACATAAGTTTTCTGAACATTTTCTTTCTTTTCCCTTACCTTGGCTGGTATTAACTTCCTTTTACTTTGAATTTCATTAGTCTTTATCTGTACTAGAGCCTTCCATGCTCAAAGACAACAATAGTGACCAGCCACTCCAGTCTGTCTTGAATCTTGATCTAGATGTTACAGGCAACTTACTTGTCTGTAAAATCAACATCAAGAGTGAGTGGAAAGAGTTTAGGAGATGTAAGTGTTAAATACTAGATGGAAATACACATGACATGTGGTAGGACTTGATAATAATTCTTGTAAGGGAGAAACTAAGAATCTCATCAGCACTACCCATACAATATGTAACAAATATCTGTTAAACTCTTTCAGTTTTAAGGTCACCAACTTCCTCACTCTACTCTCACAGCTCATGGATAAGGGTTTAAGGTGAAGAGAAGGTGCCAGAAGGGTGATTCCATGAATATGTGAATCCTTAAATGGCAAAATTGCAAACATGAAGGGAGCAGTATTCATTATATAGATGATATAATTGTGGATTACACTGTAAGATTAATATCTAAAATCAGTGTCTAACAAGTTGCTTCTAAACAACTTGTCTTATTCAGTTATGATTCTGTGATAAAGCACTTTGTAAATTATCATGAATTTCCTGAAAGATTTTCTGCTGATATTATTGCAGTTTCTGTGATCTCATGTGAATTGTAATTTGAATTTATTTATTGTTGTAACTATTTCTGGGGCAATCATGAAGAAAGATCTTCAGTCAAATTTGAAATACTAGATAGAATATTTAATTTCTTTTATTCAAAATAACTTGTGCTTTCCTTTCAGCTGAGAAGAACAGAACCTCAAAACTCACTGCTGCACAGCTCAGACAGTGTATGTATGATGTATTTTTTTGTGTATTCCTCCTATTCATCAGTGCTTGGCCTTGTGTGAAGACAGCTACCTACATAAACAATTCTCACATCCTTGTGGTACAATGAAATCTATGATATGTGGATTAATTAAAACAGAGACATGTATTAACATCTTCATTCATACTATTCTGAATATTCTTTTAATGTTTCTGTGGGATGCTTTAGCTAAAAAGTTTCATTGTGCAGTTTTACCTAAACTCTCAAATCAAATAAGTGGTCATTTGTTTATTTTGTTTCCTCAGTTAATTTATGATACTTTCTTATCTGCACAAGTCTCCTGTTCCCTTGCTAAGGCCTGAACCTCATTTGTTGGATGCAAGCACCTATGGGAGGGTCTGGAACTATGTTCAGCATTGTTCAAGTTAAATTCCTTTTACTTGAGTTATATGTTTATGCTTCTAAGTGTTAGTTGCCTTTGTAAAATAAATATGTATGCATGAAACCAATGCATACCTATGTAAGATTCAGACAGGATATACATAGGTGTAATAAAGGGCAAGTGATTTTAGGGTAGACTTTTTGGAAATGTTTTCATGTTCATTCTTAAAATTTACTTGCATAACAAATACTTAGATTGACTCTCAAATTGAGATCTAAATTTAATTCATTGTTGAGGATTTCATGAGTTTCATTAGTACTGATATTCAGCTGATAATGTAGGAGTGTTTTAGAATATCTCATGTTAGCATGAAACTGTTATTGAGGTGTAGCATGACTGTGTGTGAATTTATACAGTTTCAGCTTTTCTTGGTGTAGTTGGTTTATTTTTATCAGAAAAGTTATTTTTAGCTTTGAGTGCAGTAAATTCAGTAGGACAGGAGATCGAGGCATCACTGACCATGCTCTGTGCTTCCAGTGGCTGTCCACAACGCTCTGCCTTTCATTGGCTTTGGCTTCCTCGATAATCTAATCATGATAGTTGCTGTAAGTATTGGCTACAGACTTTGTTGAATCATATCATCCTGCCTCTCAGTCTTGGGAGGTAAGTTGTACAGCTACACATAAAGCACACAAATCTTATGCAGCATATTTTCAGTTTCTGATTTGGTTATTTGAGAGAACTTTACACCTTCAATTCAGTGCCAAATTATTCATGAGCATTAACAGAATAGAATTATTCATTACCATTAACTTTGTAGAGATTGCGAGATTGCCACAAGCACTGCCACCAAATAGGTATTGGAAAGAAAAGCTAGTAACCAGGTAAGCTGCTTAAAGGTGATAATTATCTCAGTCCATCCCCACCTCCATGTAGTTCACACTGTTAATACACATTCTAGGGTGAACTCAGTGGGAAGGATATATCAAACATCAGCTGATATTCAACCAGACAAACTGAGATCCTACTCTCAGGTTAACACTGACTTGGATTAGTCACTGCAGGGATGCCATTGTAAACATGCACATTGTGTAACAACAATTTTTTTGTACACACTTGGAATATGCAACAATACAGTACCAAAGATCTCAATGTATTAAACTAATTGGGACTCAAGCCAAAATATGCACTATTTTTCTCAGTTGGGTAAACGGCTTTAGTTATATTTTATTCGAATGTAAGTATAAGCTTCCTTGGCCCTGGTCATGACTCTGTTCATATCACCTACAAACTCCCTGAGTCACAGCTAGTTTCATGAGCTAAATTTTTAACCAAGCTTCACCTGCAATAAGAGTTGCTGTTTATGTGATGTCACAGAGTGGGCAAGATATTGTTTATGATTCTGCATGCATCTTTTATCATTCATTAATGTGTGCAGTAAAGGTGTTTTGCCATAACTCACAGTGACTATAGCACTCTAGGGCTGTACTCAGGACGGCTGGGTGATACTTGTAAGTCTCTCAAGACCTTATTGTTATCTAGCCTATGATGAACAAAGACCTTTAAGACTACAAGAATCACAAAAAGAAGTTAAAGAAATATGTATTTGGCAGATACTATGAGATACTCTCAAAAAGTTAAATAACTAGGCTTGTATGCAAAAAGTCCCTACTTTATTTAGGTTTAGATACCAACACCTTCAAAATAGTCCCCTTGAGCTGCAATACAGTACTCCTAGCACTGTTATCACAGCTGAGATGCTTTCAGGAGGTCTTGTTCTTGAAGCATGTCAAACACCTGTGGTGGTGTCAAAAAATGGCACCCCTTCAGCTGCAGCTTCATCTTTGTGAAGAGAAAGAAGTTGCAAGGGGTCAAATCTGGTGAGTTGGACAAGTATGGAAGGTAATCATGCTGTTTTGAGCAAGAAAGTTACATTACAAGAGTTTTGTAAGAGGATGCATTATTGTCATAGAGCATTCAGTATGCTTTATGTTATACTTCAGGCCATTTCTGCTGAATGTCCCCTCTCGTACACTTCAAAATTTTGTAGTAGAAGTGGTTATTGATGGTTTGGTCCTTGGGGATATAAATTTTCTTTGAACAGCTTTGTAAATATCAGAGATAGTGATGAGCATTCTCCCAGTTGTAGTGACTTGCCTTCTTCAGGTGATGGACTCATCCAATGTAGAGACTATTGTTTGATTTGGGGATTGTACCTGCAGACTCTGATCTTGTCCTCTTGTTATGACCCTCAACATAAAGGTTGTGTCATTTAGGGCACATCAGTGGAGCTCTTAGTGGACTTTAGGCCAGTGCTGTTGCCATCTGCCTTGGAGGAGGTTCTTGGTTTACTTTGGGAACAGGGTTTCTAGAACAGTTCAGCATTGGCATTGGAAGTGGTGTATTGCTGCTCAAGGAAACTACATGTACCTGTTTTGAATGGAACAGTGCCCAGACTTAAATCAAGTAGTACTTTCTTTTATACAGACCTGTTCTTTTTTCCTTTTTATTTATTTATTTATTTATTTATTTTTATTTACTTATTGTATTGAAGGTACTCAAGAAATAAAAAAGTCCAAGTGTAGAAAGTTAGAGGAAAGAAAATTAATGAAGTGATATAGGCAAACAAGAGAGCCCATTAGGGAGTTCTGTTAAGAAGGTGAAACTCCTGACTCAGGCAAGGCCACAGGCCTCAGCAGCAGAGCCAAACTGGCTGAGCACTTTTTATTGTGACTTCCTGATGCACTTTTTATTGTGACATTGATGTTTATGGAAAGGTGGGGATGAGTACTTCCTGAATGTAGCCTAATGACATTTTTTTTAGGGGTCCATATATATATATATATATATATATATATATATATATATATATATATATATATATATATATATATATATATATATATATATATATATATATATATATATATATATATATATATATATATATATATATATATATATATATATATATATATATATATATATATATATATATATATATATATATATATATATATATATATATATATATATATATATACACACACACACACACACACACACACACACACACACACACACACACACACACACACACACACACACACACACACACACACACACACACACACACACACACACACACAGAGAGAGAGGGACTAGTACTTAGGAAGTTGAGATGTTAAAAGTAAGAAGAAAATGTGATCAAATTGATGCCAAAGTTTAGGAATACAAGAGGGGTGATGCCCTTATAAGTCTTAAATCTACTTTAAAGAGATAAAAGTAAAAATGTAGGGGTGAAGTGAAAAAATTGTCATAAAATGACTATAATTACACAGTTATTAAATACAATTCTCCTCACAGATAATAAAGTACTGATTGCAGAAAAAAGTCAGGTGATGTGATTTAAAAATTATAAATATCAAGTTGATGAGATTGATTGTTCTTGTTCATATAGAGCAGGAATTAAATAGTTAAAGGAATGTGAAATTGAACTAAATGAGGAAAAATGGAAGAACATGAATTTAAGTATTTTGGCATAGTCCTTTTCATGCATAGATGCTTGGAAGGTGAGACACGAGAAAAGATGAGCATGGGCAAAAGTGGATGGATCTGTAAAGTGTGTGATGAAAAAAGAAAGGCAAAGTAGGTTAAGAAAAAAAATGCATGATGGAGTGATTGTACTAGTGATCACATATCCGAGTGAAATTTGAGGAGAAATAAAAGATGAAGATCATGGATCCAAGCGGTACAAGAGAAATGCCTGTGGCACAAGAAGAATGAGTGGTGAAATTTGTTTTTATAGCACATTTGACAGGTGAAGCAATAAAATGTGAATTGGCAGGTTGGGTCAAGCACAATACTTGAAGATGGTTTGACTACACAGTAAGAATGGCTAAAAGTGAGTGACTAAGAGAGTGTATATTAGATGATACGTGCATTATGTGGAGGGTGACATCCACTGAAATGGAGGACACTGTTCCTGAGTATGTGACAGAAAGGGAAGAAAAGATATTAAGGGAATTTTAACCTTATTAAGTAAGGAGGGCATACAGGGACAAAAAATATATTTAGACATCTTTGTTTTGGCTATCCCCTTTGGATAGTCCTCAGGAATAGAAGTCAGATATAGGTTGATAGACAGGTAAAGGTTAATAAAAGTATTTTTAGAGGTGTAGGGACTTTTCAATGTGTTTTTTATTATCAATTGGAATGATTGTACTTTTATTCTTTATATTAGTTGTAATCTTGCCATGTGAATTTAGCCACCTTTTATTGCTGTGTCCTTACCTGTCCTTTATCTGCAACTGGTGCATTGTGCTAAAACTTAGAAATCTTTTCCCCTTACTACCAAGATTTTAAGATACTATTTCCTTCATGATTCTCATATCAGTTGACTACTATTTAAGTATCTTTCTCATAAAACCTCATTACTTACCTACCTCTCTTCAAGAATCTGAGTCTTTCAAGGCATCCATGAGTATCCACAAGACTACAGTGCCATGTCTCCGGCAGGGTGACTACATTGACCTCACTATTGGCACTGGTCTGGGCATCAGCACCATGGCAGCAGCAGCATTAGGCAACACAGTTAGTGACTTAGCAGGCATTGGATCTGCATGGTATGTGGAGAACATTGCTGTCAAAACTGGGATCAAGCCACCAGAGTTGAGTCCTGAACAACTGGAGGGCATGGCAGCACGGTGGTCAGCTAACATGGTGAGATTTGGTGATGCACATGGTAGCCTCACTCAAAAACCAGGAGAGAATGGCTTTATATTCTTTGACCAGACCTCAGTCTTGACTAGATTTGGTTCTTTATAGGATTTTAACATAGCCTAATCTGTATATACTCTCTCTCTCTCTCTCTCTCTCTCTCTCTCTCTCTCTCTCTCTCTCTCTCTCTCTCTCTCTCTCTCTCTCTCTCTCTCTCTCTCTCTCTCTCTCTCTCTCTCTCTCTCTCTCTCTCTCTCTCTCTCTCTCTCTCTCTCTCTCTCTCTCTCTCTCTCTCTCTCCCCCCCTTTTAATTTCTAAAATTTATTTATTTATTTATTTATTTTCTTATTTAGTTGTATTTACCTAGTTGTGGTAAACGGGAGGAGAAGCTATGCTCATGCAGTCCTGTCTCTATATCTACTGTCATCCAGCTTGGTTTTGAAATCATGAATCGACCATGTGTGAACCACATCTTTTTCCAAGCTTTTCCATGTCTACTATTCTTTGAGAAAAGCTGTTCTTTTTAATATCCCTTCTGCAGATGACCCTTTTTAACTTTTTTCCATGTCCTCTTGAATATCTTGCATCCCATGTATTTCAAATCCTGGTGGTCCACTTTTTCTAATCCATTCATCAGCCTATACACGACAATCAGGTCTCGTCTTTCCATCTGTTGTTCTAGCGTCTGTAGATTCAATCTCCTCAATCTCTCTTTATATGATAAGTTTTTTGAAGACTTGGAAATAACCTTGTTGCTGACCTCTAAATTCTCTCCAATTTCTTTATATTAATTTTTGTACTTGGTGACCACACTATTGCTGCATATTCCATCCTTGGGCATATCATAGTTTCAATAATTTTCTTCATCATTTCCTCATCTAGATATCTGAATATTACTTTCATGTTCCTCACTATTTATGTTTTTCTCTGGTGATAAATTATCAAATACAGTTACTTGCAAGTCCTTTTCCATTGTTGTTTTCATAATCTTTTCATTTCTCATTTTATAGTTGCCTAGTATTCTCTTTTTCCTCTTCCCAAATTCCATCACACTGCATTTTCTGATGATGAATTCCATTTCCCATCTATGATTCCATTCCCATATTCTGTTCAAATCCTGCTGTAGTGCTTGACAATCCTCTTCTCTTCCCACCTTCTTAAGTAATGTGGCATCATCATCAAACAAACTCACATAACTGTTCACTCCTTCCCTCATGTCATTAATTTATACTGGAAACATTACTGGAGCCATTACTGACCCTTGTGGAACTCCAATGATCACTTTCCTCCACAAGGACTTTCTATCTCTAATTACTGTTCTCATTTCTCTCTTTCAAAAAATCATCAGTCTACTTCAGAATCACTCCATCTAGACCTTCAGTGTTTTGATCTTCCACAGCAATCTCTTATGTGGCACCTTATTAAATGCTTTCTGTAGATCCAGATAAATTCCATGTGCCAAGCCGTCTCTTTCTTGTACTATATTTATCACCCTTGAGTAGAAACATATCAGATTTGTTGTGCAAGATCTCCCTTCTTTAAAACCAGATTGCCTGTCAGTCAGTCTTTTCTTGTCTTCTTGGTACTTAATCCACCTGTCTTTAATTATTCTTTCACAAATCTTAGCAACAACATTTGTCGGGGACACTGGTCTATAATTCAACAGTTCTTCCTGACATCCCCCTTTATAAATTGGAACAATGTCTGCTCTCTTCCAGTCTGTAGGGATTTTATCCTCAGCTAATGAGCTCATTGTGATACTATGTATCTTCTCAGCCAATTGTTTGCTGTATTCCTTCATGATCCAACCTGACACACCATCTGGCCCAGAGGCTTTTCTCACATCAAGACTCCTTTATTTTTCTCACTTCTTGAACTGTAACTTGTATTTCTTCCAGGGAGCCTACATGTTCTTCCACCCATTCATGTCCTCTAAATTCACTCTCTCTTGTAAATACTGTCTGAAAGGAATTGTGAGTGTGTGTGTGTGTGTGTGTGTGTGTGTGTGTTCAGGATATTATCCAACACTGCAGTGTGTCTTAGTAACCCTGTGTTTCAGGGTCGTGGTTTGGGAGTGGTGCTTGGGTGCCTCCTTGGGATGTTTCCATTATTCTTCTTATCTAACCATGAGGAAGACAAGAAGGTGTTGGTTTTACCTAACCATGAGGAGAACGAGAAGGTGCCATCATTGTCTGACCATAAGGAGGACAAGAAAGTGCTGGTAGATGACTGAACTCTACTATGTCATTATTGTTGTGCAGTTGTATCCTAGGTGCTGTGAGGATTTGCAGGTTCCTTAGCTCCATCTCTATTCCAAGTGGACACACTAGAAGACTAATGATGCATTGCTGATTATCTGCCAGATTTATGATTAGCTGTGTTTTTGTTAGTACAAACATTTCAATTCAAACTGCTATGTTATATTGGATTCAAGTGCCACTTGATGTATCCATACATGTAGCTAAGGATTTGAGGCCCAAGTCAGTAGGTAGGTGGATGCCACAACCTTGTGATAGCCTGACTACCTACATATAATATTTGAGGTTATAGTTACTCTTCAGGCCTGCTTTTCTCATGGAGCAATGTGTTATTGTTATTTCTCTGAATCGAAAGATGCTGTTGAAGAATCTAAGTTTTTCCCTATTTTCTATTATTTAATGTAACAAAGACATAACATAAAGTAAGTTCTCACATTGTGTGAAACCAGTGCTTATGCAGCTCAATGTATTTCTAGATGTAGTTGTTACTGTTATGAAAATTCACCTTCAGTTTTAGTTTTTGTGCCACCATGGCTGCTCTCAGAGTGATTGTTCAGCAGAAGAATGATTGTGTAATGATTGCATGGATGTATGAAAAGCAGCACTTTTTGGCAGCAAGGTTTAACCCCTCAACTGGTGTAGCTATATTGTACCCAACAGGCATTCTCACTTATACATTTAAATACAATTTTATGTTATTTAAAGTTCAAATGTATGTTCATTAGAATTTTACCTCATGATGTTAATAGACATCTTGGATACAGGTGCTAGTAGTCAGATGCAATAGTTTAGAGCTGTACTAAGTCAGTATTTATGGTTGCTTATTCATGGCATGGAGAGGCTTAATTGAAATGTTGAGAAATTAGCATAAAGTTTTAGATAACCACTTTATTGGCAATGTTGATAATATTTACTTTTCACTATTACTTGAATCAGGTTTAGGAGTTGGGACCCTAAGTTTAAGAGGATAAAGCAAATTTATTGGAATTACTAACACAGTAATCCTTAGTTAGAACTGTGATACTCGTATAACAGACACCA
The DNA here is from genome assembly GCF_035594125.1 of Scylla paramamosain. Lineage (NCBI taxonomy): Eukaryota > Metazoa > Arthropoda > Malacostraca > Decapoda > Portunidae > Scylla > Scylla paramamosain. Next base: position 134,250 of record NC_087166.1, read on the forward strand.
CTTCAATGGACTAAACATACTAACTCAAAGTTAAATCAGAGATTTTAAGGAGCTAACATTTTTTAGTAAATTGTTGGCTGTAACACAGTATTTTATATAATTTAATCATGAAATATCACTTCAAATAGATTTCAGGTTCAGTTACTATCTTTGGTAAATACTGTCTGAGAGGCAGTTGAGGTGACTGATGTTGGTCATATCCTGGCAGAAGCACATGGGTGGCAATCAGTTTGCAAAGGCTTGCATTATCTCTCTCTTCTCTTCATGTCAATCTAACATAACATGTATTTGGTAGGGTGATTTCATAGAATATCCCTTGAATGCATGCCCATTGCATTGAAATCAGGTATTGTACAACTGTAAATGTAAAATAAGATGGCTTGCCTAAATTCTTTGGGCATGACTTTATAAGGAGTCCGTTCCAGAAAAAAATATAAATTTTGAAGTTGCATTTATATCACCTGTATGGTAGGAATAGGCTTGAGTAGAAAATAGAAAATCAAGGGTTCCAATTTTGTATGTGATTAAGATCATTAAAAAATCATTTAAAAGAAAAACTGACCTGGGCAGATAGGCAATAAGGCTGAGTAAGTGTCAATCCCACATTAATGGTGTTGTTGAATATAGTATCATTCACTTTCAACATTCCAAGTCTGGAGTTGTCCCCATATAGTTTCAATTTAGCTATCAGCATTTATGACATGAATTAATTTTTATTGCAAGGCTTACCCCTACCATAACCTAAGTAGAAAACAACAAAACAGCTCCTGTGAGCCACATGCCTTGCAGAAAAAACAGGACCAAGAGTATTTGGGTTAGAACACTGTATGACACCATTTGCAGGAAATTAGGTGATATATTTTATTGATAAGGGTAAACAGTGAAAATAACTTTTCACTTCACTAATGAATAAATGCATTGTTGAATTTTGTTAAAAACACAAACCCACTGGTTTCCATAGGCCATGCCTTAACTACAATCAACCTCCCATATTGTATCTAGTTATCTGTTAATGTAAACACATCACGAGAGTTCAGTGCAAAACTTATCCTTTTAAAATCTCCTCTGTAAATTTTACTAATGTATGTCTCTGATACACCCTTGTAATATCTTTACCTGTGTGAGAATAGCTAGATGTGTTGTAACCGCTAAGAATTGCTGTGAAATGCCCTTGCTTCACATGGTTATGGCTGTAATCAAGAATGTATCTGAGATGACAAACACCATCTTGCATGTAGTGTGACTTATGACTTGCTGTCTTGAATAGTAATTTTAAAAGAAGCTGATGAATCTCCTAAATGAATATCCCTTGATACAGAGAGTAAAGCTCCCAGGAAAAGTTCAATATGCAAGTTAGAAGCAATATGTGAATGGTGAAGGCAAGTTTGGGTTTAAAAATCTTCACAGTATCAAATGAAGGTGAAGATTTTCTCAGATCATTAGTTTAGATCCCACAAAATTAGTTTATAATACATCAGACTTTCCAGAGTAATGTACCTGCTTTGGAATTGATAATCTGTTATAATGGATAACAGTATCAAATGAAGGTGAAAATTATTTCTCAGATCATTAGTTTAGATCCCACAAAATTAGTTTGCAATACATCAGACTTTCCAGAATAATGTACCTGCTTTGGAATTGATAATCTGTTATGTTAATGGAGGATTATTGAAGAGATGTCCAGGGGTTCCTGGTAGTGGAATGTAGTGGAAGGAATTGTGGTGTCTGTCACCCTTGGCTGACTCTAGTCCATTGAGTGTTAACATGTTTTAATCGCATGCCTAGTTTCATGACAAGGTTTGTGCTATATTGCAAAGCTCTCTTTTAGTAGAACTATTTTATACTGAGCATTTAGGCATGCCATCAAACCTACCTGTACCACACCTAAGATGATTTGAGAATACCCTTGCCTTCAATTAAATGGCCTCTATTTTTTTTTTTTTTTTTTTCTTTCCTCCAGATAAGTTCTTTGTTACTACTTTGAAGCATAGGAGGATGTGCAGCAGGTGTGGAAAGGAAGGTTTCCATGGTTAATGGTGACCAGAGAAAGTGACCTCAGTCTCCTTCCTTCACCTAGCTGGTGGTGAGTGGCCATAACCAGTCACTGTATGACATAGACAGTGTCAGAAAGCAGTATTGTCATGTGTTGTGGTATATACATTAAAATTATTGCCATTATCCTCAAAGAAATGAAACATTCATAATATTTTTAATCTTTATCAAAGAAATGGATGTCCTCAGATTTATATTGAAACAATAACTAATGTATCAGGCAAGAGAGGAGTATTGTGACTGATGTGGCAGAGTGGTGGACAGGAGAATCCCCACAGGGGGTATGCTTAAACACTCGGTATGAAATAATTTTATTATAACTTGCAGCTGGTGGACGGGTTTCTTACCACCATTACATTTATCCGTCATGGAGCATTTGCATATATAGTACTCATGATTTTAATATTTGTTTGAATTTTATAAGAATTTATTGTTGTATTAAACATTTCTTAGTGTGATACTTAGTTTTCTAGAAGTTTTAATGTAGATGAATGTTATGTAGATGAGTTATTTGATATTGTTATTTGCATGTCTATATAATTATAAATATTCATTTGTCTGTTGTATTGTCAGTCCAGTTATCTGCAGAGTCACTTTCTTTAAGAACATAGTCATTTCAATTGTAGGTGTAGATTACTATCACCTAAGAATACTTACTGAGGACCAGTTACAATTATATACATACAAAAAGAAAAATCTTGCATTTTTAGAAACATTTACATACCAAGTGTCAAGTCATTTATAAAAGTTAACAAATGTCTTAGTTAATTCAGTTAAAAAGTAGATATTTTTCTAAAATTGTAGTGGCCAAGATGAGGATATTTTACAGTGCGACAACAGAAATGCACTTTAATGAAGTCTTGTTGTAAAGGAATTTTTAAACAGGTTTTTATGAGCGTGTATGTTGAGTTGATTGATGAAAGCAAACCTATTATCTGGTCAGACATTTATCAAGACTGTAACATAAACTAAGGTTTTCTTAAGTGTATCACTGTAAAATATATTACTTTGTCAAGGTATTCAATTTTCTCTATTGCGCAGTTTTTCTGATCCTTAAATTTAGATAACAATTATTGAAGGAAACATAAGAAAACATGATATAAATTTGATATTGTACATCAGCACCATTTAAATGTAACTGAATACAAATATTAGAAAAGCATTTCCAGGAGTTAAGAAACATTTAGATTACCCTCATTATAATCCTCATCATAGTCGTGATCATCATTGTCATAACTGGATGGTATGCAGGATAGGGATGAAAACAGAGTTGTGTTTTATTTTGCTTTAATAAGGCTATTTGTTATGCCTTAACTAATCACAAACTATTATTCTTGCTAACAGAGAAAAAAATAGCTTCGTGCATGTATATTAAATATTCTAATAAGTTTGTGTGATGAATGTACAATAGCCTTTATTTTTTAAACAGACGAGATTAATTACATAAAATTACAGAGAGATGAATTATATCGTGCAAGAATGGTGAAGCTACATGTTATGAATTTGGAAGGTTGTGGTGATGATAAAGTGTGAGGACAAGATATTATTACTCATAGAAAAGAGGAAATTATGGGAGGCATCTGGAGTCTTTTGTTGCCATTGCTCAAGGAAGGATATCCAGTATTATTTACATTATTGAGAGAAGTTTTGGAGTATGACCTTTCAAATAAGTATTGAGATTAGTATATGTATTTGTCTTGTTATCCTATTAATGTATTAGAATATTGTATCTACCTACTTGAAATTAGCAGCCCTTAAGTAGGGAGGGGCATCTCTTCATAAATTTAATTTTAATTTGAGATGATTGAAAAATTGGTTTTATAGTGGAAGGTTTCAATTATTGTAATACTTTCAATAAATAGTAGATAATACTGCTGTATGGTATATAAATTCTATAGAACCAATAAAATTTATGTTGCTTTTATGAGAGGCTATATTACCTAGTATGCAAGTATGCAAGAAATGATGCAACAGCCTGACAAATGTTGTAAGGAATTGCAGGTCACTGAGAACACAGTGGGACGTCATGGCACATAGGTAAGGTGCATGGAAAATATTCATATTGATTAGATGAATAAAATAATTCTGATCAATATTTTTTATTAACTTGATATATATTGCTAAAAAGGAGTTTCTGCCTTGAAACTGAAAATCAGATTATGTCAGGAATGTTACGTAGGAGGTGTGCTGTAGTGACCTTTACATTTCCTGTCAGTTAGGTAAATATTCCCTTGTTTGCTATTTCTCTCTCTCTCTCTCTCTCTCTCTCTCTCTTAGATTGTGTTCACATCTCTTAGATTGTGTTCACAGCCTATCACGAAAATATTGAGACTAGAAATTCACCATTAGCAACATTTAATGCCGAAAAGCTGCAGAGGAAATAGAATGCTTGCTACTTCGCTTTATCACAATTGCTATGCACTACAATGCCTTTGCTGTTTCCATTACGTCTCAGCTTTACAGATAAACTAACCACCTGCTGAGGGTATCTGGCTAAATGAAAAGTGTATACCTCAATTTTATATATATATATATATATATATATATATATATATATATATATATATATATATATATATATATATATATATATATATATATATATATATATATATATATATATATATATATATATATATATAACTGAACTATAGGCAACGCACAATGAGAACAAATTACACAAATGGGAGCAAATAAATAGTGGATATATAAAGTAAACCTCTGTTTTATATATCCACTATCTATTTGCTGCCGTTTGTTTATTTATTTATTTTATTTTTCATTGTGCATCACCTATATCTCAGTTTTTTTTTTCATTTTTGTTTACATATATATATATATGTATATATATATATATATATATATATATATATATATATATATATATATATATATATATATATATATATATATATATATATATATATATATATATATATATATATATACTTCAACAAATGAAGAATTCATGGTTTGTCCTGTTCACCTCATCTATATCTTGGAACTGATCTACTCTCTCTCTCTCTCTCTCTCTCTCTCTCTCTCTCTCTCTCTCTCTCTCTCTCTCTCTCTCTCTCTCTCTCTCTCGCAGGTATTCCATGGGAGAATAGCTGTATTGTGACTATGAAGTAGTGGCAGTGTGCCAGATTGTAAAAAAAATTCTTGAAATCTGAAATTTTGATCTTTTTTTTGTCAGAATTTAAGAAATTACTGTAAAATCTGAAATTTTAACGAAATTGTCAGAAATTCTTCAGAATTTTTACGTCTTGTATTTTTGTTTATTTATTTATTTATTTTATTATTATTATTAATAATTTGTTTGTTGATCTATTTATTTATTTGTTGTTTTTATTTAGTTATTATTTATTTATCTATTTTATTCATTTATTTGTCTATTCATTTATTTATATTTTTGACAGGAAATCGCGAAATGATGGGAGTTTTCAGTTGGCGGTTCCTTCTCATACGACACAGTCACGCACTTCCAAAAGTAAGTAATTGTGCCTTGCTGCTTTTCTTTTTGTGATCTTTTCAGCTTTGCATCGCTTCGTAGGTCCATTGCTTTCCTTCGTCCTCCTCAGCCTGTGGGAGAAACGGAGCAGAACACGGAGTCTCTTAACATCTAACCTCTTAGGCATATTTCCCAGGCCTGCGCAAGGAACTTTTTCACATCTTTTACAATCTTTTCCTCTTCTTCCTTGCTCCCATACAATCCCAGCACGGCGAGAGTCCCTCTATCTACTTCCTCCCGTCTCGTCTACCACTCAGTCACCTATGATTCCCACAGTTACCTCTATAAGGCTTCCTCTCTGTCGCTCACATCTACACCACTCCACAATAAAGTGTTCTATCGTCTCCCCTCCCTTCCCCCCCCACCAGAAGTTACAGTCTTGGTCCTGCTCGTCCCTACTCCTGGTTTTAACTTCAGGTGTTACTGTCTTTGCTTTAAATTTGCCCCCACCCCCCTGGAACCCCCCTTAAGGTAAACTAGCCTAACCTAACATTTTGTAACCTCCTAAGGAGGGGGGGCTTCGCCCCCTTGGATCCCGCCATAAAGTAAATTTATTATTATTTCTGACAAGGCAAAATGTGTCTAGAAATGCTCCAAACAGTGAGATGTAGACTGCAAAGGGGTATCGTTACGTACGTTATATTTGTTGAAACTGCAATGAAACCATGGTAAATTTGCAGTTTCAACTAATACTCCCCCCTCGACCCACCCTAACCTACTAGACCCTTTCTTAAGGTAAAGTAACCTAATCTAACAATCTGTAACCTCCCCCTTTGTCTAGAGTACACGAGAGACTTATATCTATGGTTTTTACACTGTTTTGGAGCCTTCTTATGGAATGTAGCAATATTCACTTATTCCCACATGGACAGTATTTGTTCTTTCTCCCATATAGTCACTAACAGGGCGTACATTTCGTTGGTTAATGCTTCCCCGCCATATCTAAGGAGTTCTTTAGGGATGTGATTCATGTCATGCGTCATGACGCTCCAATATGACCAAAACATGAGCAGGTGGGAGGTGGGAGCTAACTTATCCTTCTAGCCTGTCAGATTCGGGTTCGGTTACTCGCACTTTATTTATTCTGAAAATTAATCAGTTTCTCATTATTTCGGATTACTGCTAAAACAGGCTCCATTCCTCAGTAAAATAATTTTTGGAGAACAGTAAAAGTAGGATTCGGAGGCGGGAGATCAACCACAAAGTCCTCTCCCTACCTCTGAATACTCGAAAAGTAGATAACGAGATTATGACAAAGACCAACATCAACTTCTCATAGACTCCTCCAAGCGTATGACAGCATTCATACATGTGGTGCACGCTTTAGAACAATACAATATCCCCCGCAAATTTGTTACACTGATAAAGATATGTTACAACAATATAAAAAAAAAACAAAAAAAGAAAGGGAATGGCAAGAGCGATGAGAAGTGGGTTGTGACAGCACGATGTCTCCAATCCTGTTCACCTTTATGCCGGAAAAGATCATCCAAACCATCTCACACAGCACAAGGAGCAAATATAAACAACAAAATTAACTTGCAGGCGATGCAGTAATGCTATCAAGCAGACAGAAACTGGATTACAACTGGATACCCCTTTCATGGAGATCTGAAGGGGCTTGAGTATACCCAGAGGAAAACAAGGCACAAGCGATTAACCCGACGAAAGAACAGATGAGAATGTCGATATCGGGAATTAGGAAATAGAAAGAGTGGCTTAAACACATTCAAATATCGAGAATTATCAGAGGCAACTTAATCGATAAGGAAATAACTGAACGAATAAGTGATGATGGAAACAGATATGTTTCTGCCTCCACAGAGTATTAAAAACTGAACAAAGCTGAGGATATACAACATAATTATAGACTGTAGTTCTACATAGCTGAGGAACATGGAAACTAACAAAAGAAAGAAAGAAAAAAAAATCAGCTCAGTATTTGACGTTGAATTAGGACCAATGAGTGAGACTGGCATAAGAAGGACTGCAGTAGATAATTCTGAATGGGACTGTACAAGGACGCCGATCCGTTGGAAGACCTCGGTATCGGTGGAGAGACATCAAGAGAGATGTCCTTGAAGTGGCACCGGATATTGAAGACTGGCAGAGGGCAGCACAGGATTGACCCCTGCGGAGAGGCTTGACGATGGCGGTGATGGCCCATATTAGGATCCAAGACCCACAGTGTTATCATTATTATTATTATTATTATTATTATTATTATTATTATTATTATTGTTATTATTATTATTATTATCATTACTATTATTATTATTATTATTATTATTATTATTATTATTATTATTACTATTATTATTATTATTATTATTATTATTATTATTATTATTATTATTATTATAATAATTACTATAATTTTTATCATTATTACTACTATCATTATTATTTCATCTATTTTTACGCAGCCATTGGTAAGCTAATCAAGGAATCTCTCCAAGCGGCAAGCACCCTTGGAGCTAGTCAAGTGCACGAGCTAGAGCAAGGAAGTCACTTGATCTGAGCCAGAAACAAGCAACGTTGCAGAGATATAAAGTCCGAAAAGTAAAAAAAAAAAAATCTAATATATATATATATATATATATATATATATATATATATATATATATATATATATATATATATATATATATATATATATATATATATATACACACACACACAGAGAGAGAGAGAGAGAGAGAGAGAGAGAGAGAGAGAGAGAGAGAGAGAGAGAGAGAGAGAGAGAGAGAGAAAGTATACCTAACGGAAGATGAGTCACTTATTGGTGAACGGTAATCCCAAGCTCTCACACAAGGTGAGAAAGTAGTGACACGACAAGCGATGTCCAGCCGATCTGTACGCCACTACATAGGTGTGGGTCCTCGGAAGCCTTTGTATATATATATATATATATATATATATATATATATATATATATATATATATATATATATATATATATATATATATATATATATATATATATACTTATAAATGAATTTATTTATTTATTTATTTGTTAATTTGGAAGCTTGACTAGTAGAATGTATTGGGACGCCAATGTGAAGCTTGCTGTCATTATACTCGTACATAAAGCCTCCTGGCATGTAAACCTCATCGCATGTTACATTACTTGCATAATAATGAAAATGTCTCCTTTCTTCTGGCACGACCGGGCAGTGCTGTTGTAGTGGGAAGGAACTGATTGATCAGTCTCATGTCTGCACTTGCTTTGATAAATTAATGAGGAGATGGGAATACTAATGAGTAAAAATAGCGAAACAGATGACTTTACGAAACTTACACTTGTTGACGACGAGGGCGTGCACGCCATCATAGCCCCATGTCAGTAGGACGAGCACACACGTCCGGTGGAAGTGTTACTATAGTACCACAGTATTGGTAACTTTTTTTTCGTAAACTCCATACGCAAGGTCAGTTGAACATGTCTTATTTACTTCGAGCACATCATTCGAATGATCTTGAACTCGTTATTTGCTTGTCTGAGCTCATCCCTTTTGGCACTAGTCTCCTTAGGAAGCAAATGTGGTTACAGGTGAAACAGTACACGCTTTCTGAAGTACGCAATTTGTATTATGCTTAGACTCGATCAAGGATTTAATTGGGACTGTATATAGAGTTATGGTCAGTACACATTTGGATTGCACTCGAAGTGAAATACAATCCAAGTTCCAAGTACCACATTTCTGAAAAAGCAAGAGTAACACAAACACAGTGAACATGCTCAGTATATGGCCAGAACGGCCACACGAGAGGACACGGTGAACGAAAGTGTCTTAATCCTGGCTGAGATTCGATAACTGGGCTAGGTTACTGAGGTCATTTCTAATGGGTCAAACCACTTGTCAGCTTCGCACCAAGAAGGAAACAACTAGAGGACTGCGCCTCGACTCGTCCAACCAGTCCCGTCTCAGGGTGTGGATGCCCCACACAGGTGCCGGAGTTGCCCTAGGCACTGGCAATTCCGGAAAATTTTTCCGGTATTGCCATCCACCTTATTCCTCTTCCGCTCAGGGTCTTGCTTCCGTGGCCCTTGCCCGCTCAGGAAAAGAGCGCGGACTTCCCATCTGGAATAATCAACACTGCAAAATCATAAATCTCTCTGCAGTTATTGTAATAATTACAGATCATAATAATTATTATAATATAAATGTTTCCAGTCTATCAATCAACAGTTATGTTGCAGTCACATATTGATGGAAATTACTTATGCCTTTCTTCCCTGAAACTCAGCCAGAAACGTTGACACTCCCACTGACGTCATTATCTTGTTCAGCATTGTCATGGTGAGCTTCATTTTCTCCCAGCGCTCTCAGTTACTTCCTATCTTCACTTACATTATGTTTGTAATATGATGTTCGGTGCGAAATGTTTGTCTTTGATATCACACAACTATTCAAAGGTGTGTTTTCTTTAGTATTTGCTTAGTATTTGCACTGCAGATTCATGACCTGCAACTCTTTCCAGCTGTCTCTGATGTCATGAGTGACGTCAGAGCATCAGTGCTGTGTTGCATCTGAGTCATAACCCTCACCGACCCGTCCCCACGCTCACCTCGATGACCCTAGGAACCGCAACCTTGACGAAAGACATCATCATCATCATCATCATCATCATCGTCATCATCATCATCATCATCACATTCATCATCATCATCACCATCATCATCATCACCATCATCACCATCACCATCATCACCATCATCATCATCATCACCATCACCATCATCATTATCATCATCATCATCATCATCATCATCATCATCATCGTTGACCTATATACTCGTATTGCCCTCTCCCTTAACCGCACTTTCTCTGCTCAGCGCTCATTAGTGTCCTGTCTACTGCAGGGACCATTACTGGGATGTGGGAGACCACTCTCTATTACATTTTTTTCCCAGTTCATTATATCGTCAGCACACTTAAATACCACGTTTAATGATAAACGAAACATGAACGCATGAATATATATATATATATATATATATATATATATATATATATATATATATATATATATATATATATATATATATATATATATATATATATATATATATATATATATATATATATATATATATATATATATATATATATATATATATATATATATATATGGGAAAAAAGAAAGGTACTCTGCCGTAATTACCTTGTAATGAAAATTTATCATGAGTGAGCATCTTTTTGTGTTTTGTCATACTGCCCGCGGCCAGGGAGTTGAGGGCTAAGGTGAGGCAGGAGGCGGGAGGCGGGGGCGGAGGGAGGTCACGGAGCAAGAAGGAAAACATCATGAAAGCAAGATTCGAGGAGTAAGGTGAAGGGGAGCGTCGAGGTCACGTTATGGTGAACCCTTTATTTATGTTTATATATATATATATATATATATATATATATATATATATATATATATATATATATATATATATATATATATATATATATATATATATATATACTTTTTTTTCTATTTAGAATGAAATTAGTCGAAAGTAAGAAGAAAGTAAGAATTATGAAAAAAAATATATAACTGCTTTGGTAAAACAGTTTCTTTCATATTTTCTGAAAGTTTCTTTGTTTCCGTTAGTGTTTTATATGGTTCACTTTCGTTAAAATGTGTTCTTCCCAGCTCTCCATCACAATAAGGGGTTATGCACATGTCTTCCTCTCTATTTAACAATTATGTATGTAGATTTTATTTGTATTTATTTATTTATTACTTGTCGTGCGGGTTCTTTTTATCAACCAAAGTTACTGTCTTGAACTGTTCCCCCCAAAAAAAGATTGATCTTTGTTTAAGTAACGGAAATGATCAGTGTAAGAGTTAACGGCGGAGAGTGTTATTCGCTTGGTATCTTTATCTTAACCTGGGCTTCACCGCGTTCATATCAGGCATTCCATGCGACGTTTATCCTTCCTTTGTGTTCCTTTATAGTAGGCGTCACGCCGTTCTTCCTTTTACAGGCAAAATTAACTTTCTTCAAACATATAGCAAAATAAATAAATAAATAAATAAACATATAAATAATAATAATAATAATATTAATAATAATAATAATAATAATAATAATAATAATAATAATAATAATAATAACGTTTCATTCAATCCAATTAAATCAATCCACGAATCTAGATTCCATAACAACACCAACAGCAACAGCAACAACAAACAAAGCTTTTCGTTTCATCAACTCCTCTCCTCTAACTGACTGTCTTCAGCCCCTCTCTCACCGCCGCAATGTTGCATATCTAGCTGTCTTCTACCGCTATTTTCATGCCAACTGCTCTTCTGATCTTGCTAACTGCATGCCTCCCCTCCTTCCGCGGCCTCGCTGCACAAGACTTTCTTCTTTCTCTCACTCCTATTCTGTCCACTTCTCTAACGCAAGAGTTAACCAGTATTCTCAATCATTCATCCCTTTCTCTGGTAAACTCTGGAACTCCCTGCCTTCTTCTGTATTTCCACCTTCCTATGACTTGAATTCCTTCAAGAGGGAGGTTTCAAGACACTTATCCACCAATTTTTGACCACTGCTTTGACCCTTTTATGGGACTGGCATTTCAGTGGGCATTTTTTTTTTATTAGATTTTTGTTGCCCTTGGCCAGTGTCCTTCCTACATAAAAAAAAAAAAAAACATTCTTCTCTCTCTCTCTCTCTCTCTCTCTCTCTCTCTCTCTCTCTCTCTCTCTCTCTCTCTCTCTCTCTCTCTCTCTCTCTCAAATATGAAAATAGGCATAGGCAGACAAAAACAGGTCCGTAGAATATCAAGCATCATCATGAGGAGTGACTTGTAAAGAAACGTGGAGGTTTGGTTGCTTCAAGTTCCAGTTTGTGTACGAAACAAGAGACGTGACGCAACCAACCACGTGTTTCCACTACAATCAATCCCCACCACCAGCATCAATCGCCCTCCCTCCCCCCACTCTCTCTCTCTCTCTCTCTCTCTCTCTCTCTCTCTCTCTCTCTCTCTCTCTCTCTCTCTCTCTCTCTCTCCAGACGTCTTTCTTTCCTACTGTCAGTAATCGACGTCTTCTGAGAGAGAGAGAGAGAGAGAGAGAGAGAGAGAGAGAGAGAGAGAGAGAGAGAGAGAGAGAGATGAAGGGGCAGACCGGCATAAACGTATACCGATGACTCATTCACATACCATCAATTTATACTCATATTAGTTTTTTTTTTTTCACATTTACGTCAAACACAAAGTGACCTTTCTATGTTAGGTTTTAAGTACTACGTATATTTTCACATAAATCTTCACAAAATCCTCGATACAATTGTTACTTTAGCTTGATTTATTATTATTATTATTATTATTATTATTATTATTATTATTATTATTATTATTATTCTCGTTGTTGTTGTTGTTGTTGTTGTTGTTATGAGGATGCTGACTGAGGTGAGACCAAACACCAGCCACTAAGCTCGGGTGACGTAGTTCCTTGAGGCTGGTGCTCCGGAGCAGAACGCAACGGGGACGAAATAAAAACTCGGCCTGTTCTCCATGGGCCAAGTTTAGGCCAGGCACGCACTACCAGCTGTTACTAGGGAGGCTCCCCGCCTACGCCATCATCCTTGTATGTACAGTACCTTCATCCAGCAGCAACTTTCCTTCGACACTTAACACCATTGTCACACGCTCTACTTTTAAAATGTTTTATTGTGATAGACGAAGTGAATACGTGCACGTGGATTATTAAGTGGTGGTGACCTCAGTAAAGTGACCTGCACAATTAATTATTATTTCCTTACCTTCAGCATGGCTAACGTCACACAGGTAACTTAGTTGTATGAGATTTGTTTAGTACTTAATGGATGTCTTATACAGGCATGGTGACGGGTGGATGGAGGAGAACGTAAAGTAAAAGGATAAGTCTTACTTGTTTTTAAACTGGTTCAGTACTTACTACATGTTTTCTTTCGTTGAGTACGTGTAAGACTAATTACTAGTATTATTTTTTACATATTATTTTCCTCTAAAACTGGAGTGTTCGTTCTTTTCAGATACAATTTTCATTGCTACGTGGTTAGCATTGTAATCATCACACTGTTATTCTCAATACTTTCCTATAGATAGTCTATACGTCCTTTAAGTATCCAGCGGGGCATCATAGCCATCATAATAATATACGAGATGCTTCACTAGCTCGCCTGGAAGCTTCAGGTCTTAAACGAGTGGAAATATCTGAGTGTACCCGTGGGCAATGGCTACCCATCAACAGTCACCTCAGCCATTTGTTCATCCTTCCTTCGGTTTGGTTGATATACTCAGTGTCAGGGGGAAAATCTGGGGAGAGTAAGCTATGGAAACCCAGATGTCACAGTGAGCCGTTATCCGTGGCTATAGGATATTTTAGCACAAGTTCAAAGGCCAATTAGACGGATATGAGCGCCGAGGCCACGCAGCTATAGGGTTTGTCCCAGCTTTACCTCCAGTAGAATACCACAACATAAGGAAATATGAGGGACTTGTACAATAAACAAAAACAAGTAAGGTAAAGTACAGTAAAGTGGAAGTAAAACTGATACGTTAATATTACAAAATACACGTGGCTCACCAATCTTGACCCTCCCTAGTTGACATGAGATAGCGATCATGCACTCATATACATCACAGGGTACGCGATGAAAATCTCCTGTAGTGTTAGTTTTCAAAATACAGTAATCCCTCGACTATCCATCGTTCTAGTATTACCCTTCGTGTGACTTTACCCGGCGCCAACAGTTTAGCCGTATTAAGACATTATTCGTCGTTGTGATGCATTATATGGAGAACATTTAGGTGGCTATTGTGACGCGAGATGCACTAATGTCTTTTCGCCGATGCGCATTCAGCTTATAAAAGAATGAGTTGCATAATCATGCGGCTAATTTAGTCTTAATGTTTTTTTGATATTGTTGGTTATACTGTTCTACCCATTATCATCATCATCATCATCATCATCATCATCATCATTATTATTATTATTATTATTATTATTATTATTATTATTATTATTATTATTACATACACGTATTGCTATCGTTTTCGCGTCGAAGGGGCCTAAAGGGCCTTCGACATTATCCGGCAAGGTCTTAGCTGCTATGTACTAGATCATCGAGAGATTATTGTATTGGGTTTTAAGTAATTAGTTTTACACCTGCTATAAGATAAACGACCTTGAACTGATTTGCTCATATTTGCCATGGTACACTTGAACTTTAATCCAAATATATAAAATAGCTATTCATTAATTAGGAAAACTTCAAGATATACCTAATAAAAGAGAAAGGAGAAGAAGAAGAAGAACAACAACAACAACAACAACAACAACAACAACAACAACAACAAAGGTTGATGAGAACGACCATGCAAAATGGGAGAAAACGTGGTACATGTATTTTTTCGCGATATTGTTCTGGCAAGCGTGACTGACATATTAGTTTATCCAATCTCTCTCTCTCTCTCTCTCTCTCTCTCTCTCTCTCTCTCTCTCTCTCTCTCTCTCTCTCTCTCTCTCTCTTAAACCAATAAGGAAATCAACATAAGAACTAAATCTCGAACTAAGGAAGGGAATTATGCTGACACTGGTCGCATCTCTGAAAACGATCTAATAATTATGCCGGTAGCTACTGTTGAGGACTGTATACAGAGTTCTTGCTGCTGTATATATGATTTTATAATGATTTGAATGGTGAAACATCCATCCTTCTAAGATTCACTACATTTAAACAGAAAGGCATAATTTCAATAGATTTTTTTTTCCAGGGAATCAAACTGCTATTAGAAATTGATTGGGAGTAACGTTGAGTAAAGTGCCTACAGTGTATCCAGAATATATATAATCAGTGAGCGCTATACTCAGGCTCTGGAATAATGTTATGCTCTAAAGAAATAAGATAGCCTTATCAAGCCAGCTACGTAAACTGGGGATTTCCTTGGACTTAGCTGCAGGGAGAGGAAAATATTTTCTAAGTTGTTTGTTTTGTGAGCTTCTCTGGTTATTATGTATATTGGTGATGTAATCGCATAGATAGACTACAAAACTATATGAGTGAGGTCATTAAGAGATTTAGGATTTTTTTCTTTCTTTCTCAAGAGTACACTGCTGACCTAAGAGCTTCAGTTGCTACTCAGGCTTCACATTGGGAAATATATCTTAATAAGGTAGCTACAAACTAGCGATGAAGGACCACAGAGTTAGAGCAAATATTAACATACTGTCAACACCATGCATTCTGTTCTGCATGAGGCATTGTGGTTACAGCGGTGGCCTGCCAGCAGGCTATCTACCAGCACAAGAAAAACTAGCCTAATAGACTGCTGAGTCAGAGAGAGAGAGAGAGAGAGAGAGAGAGAGAGAGAGAGAGAGAGAGAGAGAGATCAAAATGGTATTAACAACAATGCAGCGATATTCGATGAACCGTAGCGTTATCTATTAAACAAGAAGAAAGAAAAAAAAAATCATCAACGCCTCTCAGCAACGCGAGACGCACCTGACGTCATGTAAGAAAGTTACCTTTTAACGTTTGTACTATATGAGGTGGATAGCATGAAACTGAAGGCATCATCTGGGATTTTAGAGGGGAATCCCATGGAAACGATCTCCAGTGTGGTGAGCTCTTACGAGAGACACAGCCCAGACAAGGCCACGCGAGCGCCAGTGACCGGATGTGTGGTTGTGTGCTCTCTACACCTCTTCCAGTCATGTTCTCAGTTGACTGCCAGTGACAATAGAGTGTACTAACAGATCCACCGTACAATGGTGCTCCCGAAAGTTTGCATACAATCAGTGTGACTTTAATTTGTTAAGTATAACCAAAAAGTTTGTGGTGTATGACCTTGAAAATACATAGTGGAGTAACTTAAGTGCGTCTTAGAGTGTTACGTCTTTTGAGACTTGGACAAGAATAATGAGACAGCGTGAACGAAAGTAAGTCTAGTAATAATTGAGTAAGATTATAGTTTTATTTTGTCAGATAATTTAATTATTCGCTTTTGCGACAATAATTACATTTAGCTATTAAGTATATAATGTTAGGATCTAAAAAAAAAAAAAAGAAATTGATCCAATGAGCAGCAGTAGCAAACTGCAGTAATATCTACCGATAACTGTGCTTTAAAGAAATCTGTAGTGTATAACTTGGTTAGTAGTGAAGGAGGGGGCGGCAAGCTAGAACGCATCGCCCCACGTGACCAGTGGCAGCCAATCAGCGGCGTTGTTGTGATCTTGTTCCGGGAATAGCGTTTAGTCATCGGGACCAAAATACTGTGGTGTGTACCATTATTTCTCTATCATTTCTCGTGGTTTGGGACTTGACCATTCAACATGAATTAGCAGGCGTGTACATCAAGGAAGTGGCCGCGTCCTAAGGAGGTAAGAAGGGTGTAGTGTGTAGAGAGAAGTGAAGGTGGTGTGACAATCAAGGAGGCGAAGGGTGAGGCAGGCGTGCTGGCTCTGCTGGCTCATATGTAGGCAGTCCAGCAGGCCTCACACACCACCACTACCGTCACTTACCACCTGACACCAACCGCGATGAGAACCAACGGAGTTTCCCTTCCATAGTTTTTGATCTCGTACTTGTAATATCATTACCTGTCATCCTTTGTAAACTTTGGGCCAGACATTACCTCACGATCAATGGCTTGACAACTATTAGTGTAACTCTAGGATAGTTTTATAAGGCCTCAGATATCTCGAAGCAAATACGTCCTACATGAGTGAAGAACTAAAATCATAATGAAAGGTTAGTGTAGTACAAAATTTGCCTAAGAATGGAAGAATTAATGCATAATTGTGTACCTGTTTTGCGTTTACTCCGATTGTTTACCTTAGTGACTAAAGATGCCAGTGTGCCTCTTCTCTGTCTTCATGCAGCAGCCTCAAAGATGTCATGTAGTAAATACTTCCAGTTTTGTAAGAAGTGATGCTTTCAGATTTTGTTTTTTATGAGTGCTCCTGAAAAAAAAATTTAAAAAATAAATAAACAAGTGAATTAAGAAAGTTAAAAAAGTTAATATAATAAAGAAAGTTTGTGGCCCTTCTGTGAACTTTTTTCAGGATATGTGATGTGTTCATATAGTTTTGAGAGGTAGGCTCGGATGTTGTGTTCCATGTGCATGTATGTGTGTGTGTGTGTGTGTGTGTGTGTGTGTGTGTGTGTGTGTGTGTGTGTGTGTGTGTGTGTATGTGGACATGTTCTGAACTCTGGTAAAGATTTCCTACCATAATCTTTTCAGTTTTATGAAGCTGTATTTTCAGATAAATTTTGATGCATTTTTAATCAATATGACTGTTGATCCTCACAGACCCAATCCTTTCACTAAGATGGTATTTCTAAGGGAAATACACAACACATTTAAGCAAGAAATGTCTAATCCTATCAGAAAATATGAAAGAATTTTCATCCAATATAATAAGGCTTGTCTCCTGATGGACACCACAAAAAAAAATAATGATAATAATAAATTAATTAATTAATAAAAAAAAAAGAATAATAAAAAAAAATAAAATAAAATATAATAAAAATAAAAAATAAATATAAATAAATAAATAAATGAATAAAAAAATAATAAATAAATAAAAAATAAAATAAAATAAAATAAACAAATAAATAAAACTAAATAAATAACATCTGTCCATTGGTATGTTGGTTATGTAACAGTGAGTGGTTTTCAAAAGCAAATTAACTACACATTATAACTTCCTAACCTGATCAGTGGCACCCCTAGAATTGTTCAAAGTCGCACCAATTTGTGTATCTATCTTTTTGGCCGTGTAAATTGATGTGGCCAGCTGTGAAGCTGTAAAACCATGGCTGCACTTGGGGTTGTGAGTCCACACTTTGTGGAAGAGCACAGGATTTGCTGATGCTGAGGTCTCCTGCAGCAAGCTGTACTGGGAGTCTAGCTGTGGGCACTTTTGTGTTATGCAATGCGTGGCACAGCTTGCCAATTGCTGTCCTTTTCTCACGAAGGGAGGAGCTACGTTGCTTTGCTCCATTATTGTGGTTGACACCCATGGGTCAGCATGCACCATTTAATTGATCTTCTATTGTGTATGTACATGGCAAATTAGGAAGGAACAAGGACTCCAAGAACAAACTTGTGAGAAGTGCAAGTTTGAATGCAAGTGCTAAAGATTTAGCAACTACAAAGTGCTATAAGTCCAGATGTTATGAAAAGATACATACACGACTTTATGGTTTTGTCAACAAACATCTCAGTTTTCACCAGCAAATTAGAAAATACATTAACAGTCCTCCTTGCATAATTTTCAAAGTTATTGTTACTATCTTTTCAAATTCTGAGAAAATTGGGATGAAGCTTTCTGTGTCTTGTAAACCACTGTTTTTACTGTGTCTTCCTCTAATGATATAATTTTTTTCTGTAAGGCTGTAAGTGAAATGTTGCATTAGGACTCTTGAAACCCTTTAATTTCTTCTGCACCCCCACCCACTCCTTTTTGAACCCATTATTGGTAAAGTTTTGGCACCAAAAATACAATACTGATAGTTGACTTGTTTACTGCTAATATCCTCCCTATAACTGTCTTCTCTCCTGCTTCACTCCTGTCTATTACCTCCAGCTTCTTGTCCAAGCTGAGGTGAGAGCACTTGTGATGAGGAAGCTGGGTGCTGGGACTGGAGTTGGGGTGGTTGGCCATCGCAGCACAGGAGATATAATCTCACAACAGCTTTCAGAAGTAGTGAAGGCACTAGATATCACATGTGTAATCTTTGAGGAAGTGCAGGAGCAATCAATTTGGGGTGATGAGACCTACTTTCCCTGAACAATGATATGTTCACTCTAGAGAAAGTGCTACATGTAAAAAAAAATGTATGGAAAATAAGATTTCCACATTTTACTTCATTACTGATGCACAAATGAGCTGGTAGTTGCTTGAGCCTTTTTCAAAGTAGGATTTTCAATTCCCAAAGGCTAAGTTAATCTAGAAGCCACATCCCCTACTGGCCTACCTTCTTCCTGTTTTTGAGAGGGCTGCTGAGGGCTGCTACTCAAAGTTCTTGCCACATCTTAACCTCATTATATTTACCATGTTTCCAATCACCATATCAATTTGCCTTACATAAACTCATCCATATGACTTGGCTTGTATCATGTTTCCTGTGATGCATGTTAACTGTTGTATGGATGAGAAGGTATGTAATGGAGGACCAGACTAATGAATTTTAACTAAAACTCTTCTCAACTAGGCATTGTGCCTTGGCTATAGCCTGCAACTCTTGAGTTACCTCCATAAATTATGTGGATGCCCAGATCTTACTCTCCTGGTGTTGTTTCAAAGGTTGGCCCAGCCATTCAGTACTCAGTCCAATGTTCTATCTTCCAAAGTGGATCATGTAACATTCACCACCAATATATGCCACCGACCAGTCAGACTCCACAATCGTATATGTAGTGATGGGAGCATCAGTCTCCTCAAAAGATGCGTCTGGTGATTGCCTTTAAGTGACTGTGCTACAAAAGTTATGCTAAAGGCTCAGTCTTCAGCAGGTCCTTTTCATAGCCAACTCTACAGTACATCACTGAGCGTTGTTGTTAGTTATTAATTATATACCAGTTTTTGTCAGATTATTTTATTTGAGACATCAGAGTTGATTCATTATATCTCATTAATTTTATGAGGATACTTTGTCAGTATAAGAATGCTACAGTGGGGCCTCATGGTTAGCAACTCAAATGATATATATGTGTGTGTGTGTGTACACAGTGGAACCTTGGTTACCGAATGCATCCCTTTCCAAACAAATTGGTTTTTGAACAAAATTTTGAATTCGTTATTGCTTTGGTTGCAGTACCATAATTTGGTTCTAAAACAGTTACTTGATTTCAAATATTAAAAGACAGAAAAGTTGCTATTTATTACTAATTTATAATTTCTATAAATATTTACTTTGTTTTTATATATTTAGAGGAGAGACAGAGTGTAATGCAGTAATTCAGTTTTTGAAATAAGGGAAATGTGATCCCGTTGAAAAAGTCTCAATGTAAACAAACAGTTTTCGGTGCACAGGAGTTATCCCAAGCCACCTACGGCTCTATTGATGACCCCAATGCCATCACTGCCGCACAACTGGATTTTTCCAGTAGCTTTTCCCAGCAGCAAGATGTCTAGGTGCTATGATCACCTTAATTTTAGTGGTAAGTGGGTTGCTCCTTTCTGTGCCCTTCTGTAAGGCTTTCCTCACTAGATCAGTTACAAAAAGAATACCAGCACAGTCTAAACAGTATCTTCTGATAAGTTCTGAGTCATGAAGTTCATTCAATACATCTTTCTGGATAAATCATTTGTGAGCTGGAGATGTCGTGAAGCAGCCATCTTGGTTGTGGGAATGTCTGTCATAAGCCACTAAGACAGGGTAGACTGGTGTCTGGGAATGGATTAATCCATTTTACATTGATTCTTATGGGAAAAATGGTTTCAGTTTCCAAACAGTTTGGATTTTAAGCAGCATTCAGGAATGAATTAAGTTCAAGAACCGAAGTTCCACTGTGTATATACACACACACACACACACACACACACACACACACACACACACACACACACACATATATATATATATATATATATATATATATATATATATATATATATATATATATATATATATATATATATATATATATATATATATATATATATATATAACAATTATAAATCTATAAAGACAACAAACTTACTACTTTTCAGCCACAGAGTATTTTCACTCAGAGTATTTTCAGAGTACTTCACTTTAGCATTACTATCTGAGGGTCCTGCTCTCTCAGACTGCCCACTGTGTATTCTTACCACCATCACCACATATGCCATAATGTTTGCAAAATCCACTAAGTGCAGGTTCATGGTGAAAGAAGTGGTCAAGTTTGACAACACAACAAAAGCTGCCATGAGGGTAACACTTGTACTGATGGAAAGGGAGCAGTGTTGCTAATGTATTATTCAATTTTTTGCTCTGTATACTGTTGAGTATATTTAGAATACAATAATGTTTAATCCTATGTATATCAGTAAACAAGGCTTCGATCATTTATTTTATCAAAGAAACATTAGAAGATACAGCTGTGGATTTTCCATAATTTGCCAATACTGAGAAAATGAATGTCTTCCTTGTGCTACACTTTCTGCTAAGTGGTGAGCCTTCCACACTGTTTGCTAAGCATGGAGTCTGGTCACCAAGCGTGAGGATTGGTAGCCTTTGGAAGGAAGCTGTCGCTAAGTTTGGAGTTGCTTTGCTGAAACACACTGAACATGAAACCCCTCTTTAGGTATAATAGCAAAGTTTAATTTGTTGTTATAAATAAGGAAAATTTTAATGTAGTCAAAACAGAAACAAAACCATATTGGTCTAAATTTACCATTTGTCATGTTTCATATGTGGAAGATGTATAGTCAGCAACTACATTGGTTTACAATGGAATTTTGTAACATTCAGCTGGATTATACATAGATTGGTGGGAAAGGTGTCACAGTGAGTAACTCATTGAATACTCCGTGTTACCATTGGGTCACTGTTGTTTATGCATATTGAAGACCTTGCTGCCAGTTTTTTGGCCCACAGGCTTCTTCCTGTGCAATAAGTCAAAGCCATATGATCAGGTGTATAGGAAATGACAATGATATTTTTATGCAAAAAAAAATAGCATCACTTGTGCCTCACTACCACTGGGATCTTGCCTCACACTTTTCTCTCAGCACAACATTGCCTTCAACTGATATATATTTGGTAAAACATTTTAAATTATTTTAGATCTAGCACTTTCATGAAATATGTGGAGGAACAACAAATTTTCAGTGTACCAAAAAATATCTTGGAAAAATTTTATTTAGTAGGATCCAGAAAAAAATTATTCACAGGATCTGAAAAATGGTCCAGTATTATCAAACTTGTTCCTGTAACCTGTTTTAATCTCTCTCTCTCTCTCTCTCTCTCTCTCTCTCTCTCTCTCTCTCTCTCTCTCTCTCTCTCTCTCTCTCTCTCTCTCTCTCTCTCTCTCTCTCTCTCTCTCTCTCTCTCTCTCTCTCTCTCTCTATGATATATGAAGTTGCTGCAAGACCAGTAGGTTTCCTCCAATGGTTAGGTATTGAGCCTCATATTTTGCCATGCAAGATATCTCGGCAGGATTAGGTAGTAGGTCGTATGTAAGCTTACAGCTCTTTGACATGTCCCACATCTTTTTTTTTTTGGTAATTGAAAAAAGAGCAATGTCATGAAAGAAGACAAGATGTAATTATCACCTACCAACTGGATATTAACATTAGGGATCTCTTGGGTGTGTCATATAAATTAAATACATGTAAATGAATTTTGATTAAGATAACAACCCTGTTTTCCTCTCATCAGCTATCCTTGACAAAGGGCTTCCATGCACTTGGTATTTTTTTTTGTATTTTGTATTTATTTATTTATTTCTTTATTTCTTTCTTTCTTTCTTTATTTATTTATTTATTTATATTCATTTATTTATTTATTTTTTAGATCCATATTATCTCCTGTGATGATGGACTGTAAGGGTTAAATAATCATCATTAGGTTTTTGACCTAAAGCAACCAGAAAACATAATTAGACTTGGGCCATCCTTATCAGCAACTATTAGTAAAGCTTTGCTTATGTTATTCATGCAGTGAGACCACTATTAAAATTAGAAGCATACATCCTGCTTTTGTCAAGCTTGAGTGGGTGTTCCTGACATCCAGGTTACCTTACAGGTGCTGGAGGCATGGCTGACCCAATGTTCGTAGCACAACGCAGCAACAACCAGCTGTCTCTCAACATCAGTGACGTTAGTGAGTGTCTCTTCTCTCTTGGCCTGCTGCATGCTTAGATAATAGTGACTATCTATCAGTGTGCATTTATTTTGGTTCTTGTTGAAAACTAACATCTTCAGAGAGCTCTTCTCAAGATAAAAGCATATTGAGGTTAATCTGTTGAGGGCACCATTTACCAAGTTTAGTAGAATCATTATCTTCTGGATACAGCATTATTTGATTTTAAGTAATTTGGGATAGGTTGGTATATATTCAGCTACTGTATGGGATATATTTCCTCAAATGTCTATTGGAGTGGTGGTGTCACAACTAGTGAGGTTAAACCAAGATGGTAGGTTAGGAGATTTTCAGAGTATTGCTATCCACTTAAGTGTTGGGAAGAAGGGCTGGCAATGAAAAATATCTCTTCAAGAGATGTATTGTATTTTGTTTCCACTTACACATGGTTCACACTAAGTATATCTTGGTAGGATCTAATGGGGAAGCTACAGCATCATCATCAGTTGTTTACTCTAAGATTTTCCACTTACATATAGATCTCTCCCTGGCCATGGATGAGGTAGCAATCTCCATGTTGCCCAGAAAAGGCAGGAAGGAGAATGATCTGTATAAATATTTATGGTTTGGTTGCAGAGGTAAAGAGAAGATAAATCATGGATATGTTTAGGAAAAGTTCATATATAGTTTGCTTAGTGTGCCAGGTAAGATGTATGGGAGGAATTTGAGTGAATGTTTGTTGAAGATAATATTTATGGGATAGATGGGTATATACTTGGGGATTGAAGCATTCTACAGTATATCTGTACAAGTGGAGAGAGAATTAACATGTTACAAATGGTGTAGGACTGGTATCTGGACAGTTGTTCAGTATGTACTCTGATGGATGCATGATAGAGACCTTAGTAGAAATTTTGGAACCATACTTATAAAACAAAAGATATTGTCTCAGACAGTCATGTGCTATCAAAATAGTGGATCAGTGTCTTAGGAGTTAGGGAATGTGTTTGAGACACAACTCAAGCATCAAACATTGGTGAAGGAGCAGCAGTCCTCTCCTGTGGAGAGATGTTTGGGAGGATTTTGAATGAAGATTTGTTAAATCTTGTTGAAGATAACAGAAGGATGTCTAGCTGAGGTTAAATGATGTGCAGCAATCACTGATGGCAGGATTGTTTATATCGTGCTGATGGTGGAAGGTTGTCAATATTTGTAGTATACAGTCAAAATTACAATAACTTGCACAGGGTGTCCCAGGACATGCTTGCACTGTGAGAAATGTGTGTTATTAAAACAATGCATCCAATGAGAAAATACAAAATGTAAACCAAGTTGAGAGTCAAAAATATTTCCTTCCACAATTCCACCAAAAATTCACCTAACTAAAGACTGTATATAATAAATGCTACAATAGATTTCACCGAAAGACCACAATTTTATCCATGACAAATATAAGCAAATGATAAGTATCAGTAGTGGCAGAAACATAAACAAATCATCCTGCACTAGATAGCAAAGCAGCCTCGTATCTATCTTGGCTCTTGTATTGTACACGGCTCAGTATTTCATAAAGCTGGCTCTTGCTGTCACTCATCCAGTGTCTGTAGCCTTTGTCTTTGAGATGCTGCTCCTGCAACAGCTGCGTCACTTCACTGTGCTTCCCTCTTCTCACAAATCATTTCTGCCTTCACATTCTTTTCTTTTTCCATTACTTTAGTAAATAAAATATCATTAGGGCCAAAGCACTCTACACTCTGATTGAAAACTGGGGTGCAGAGGGAGACATCAGCCAAATTTGTTGTTTTGGAAATGTATTGGTTGAGACTACAATTCAGCAAGAGAGCGTGAAACAAGTGTGATTGGAAAACCATAGTAATTGGTCCTTGTATGCTAAAATCTATGATTTTAGGACCAGAGATTCACAGACAAAAAGTTTGCCCAGTGTGATAGCTAACTTGACAGACTGCAGCAACCCCTGATGTGACATGCTGGTGGTAGGAAGACAGGAATGTGGGGGGATAGTGTTGACAGCTACTAGTAACCAGCTGAAGAAGGATGGTGTGATTCAATCACTGAGTGGATGTCCTGGTGTCCCACCAAGCGTGGGAGGACACAGAAACGTGGAGTAAATGTAGGCCCTTTAATGTGTAGCAGACAGTGCAAGCACACTTACAAGACAGGATATGGGAACAGACTGACACTGTGAGACAAGGTGTGAACTGAAGGTAGGAACTGATGTTGCCACTTGGGCATTAACTGAATTAATAACATGCTCTGCCACTTCCTGACATGCATATGCACACACATGCATACTGACAGTAAACACTGTCCCACATCTCCCTCCCCTTTCATTCTCATAGGACACCTGTGTCTTGAACGTCCATCTTGGCCTTTCTTGATACTTTCTGAGCAGTGAGGCATAGGAAGGCACGATGATGCAGGCTCCAGTGGGGAGTCATTCCTAGACAGTGGGTCTGCAGGTGATGTTGGGTGGAGGAAGTGGTGATTCCTTCACCACACATGCCCACTTGGCATCCTAATAAGGTAATCCCAGGATCTACCGGCACTCATGGTGATGTCAACCTTGTCACAGTGTATTGTTGTAAGGTCCTGAACACGGACGACATTTTTTACTGCAATCAGTGGCTGGGGCCGGGCATGTTTATCATATTGAGCAGTAGCAACGCGAATGTGAGTGGCAGCCTGTAATTTGTGACTCTTAGATTTGGCTTGTCACTGCTCCCGATAAGCCTTGGTATGTTCAAAGACACAGGAATGTAGAGGGCAGCCATAGAGAATCTAAACTGGAGAGCGGCCCGTGTGGTTGTGGGTGTTCCAGAACTCGAGTAGGCCCCTGTCAAATGCTGCACAGTCAAGATTTCCTTAGGGGGACACCTTCTTTATAAGATACTACTGATTTGGGGCACCCCCCCATTTTTTTTTTTTCCTGTAAGCTGAGGATATACCTTTAACTGTCTCTTGTTACCATGTAAGGTGTTGTCAAACATTTTGGGGTGGTCCACCACCATGTTTATGGTGAGGCACATCCTTGTGCCCCACATTGCTCCATTTCTTCATCAACGCAATCACAGTCTTTTCACTTCCAATAGTTATACGGCTTATTTTCTATTCATTTCACCATTCTGGTGAAACTCTAACATTTGTGCTATGTAATCAAGGCCTATACATTTTCCAAGCATGGCACATCACTACAGCAGAACACTGTTTAAAAGAAACCCAGCTGTTTTGTTAGCCAAAGCAAGGAGCAGTCACAAAGGACAATTTTCCCTAATGTCAATATGTCAAACACTGAATCCATTATTCTGTGCTTTCATAAACATATGGGGAACTAACCTAAGTTGCCATGTAGTTATTTTCTTGCAACAGATTTTTTTCAGATTGAGGAGTGAGTTGCCAGTTTGTACAAAGGGACACATGTTGGCAGGAGTTCTAATTGTGCATGTTGCTGACTATAATTTTGGACTTGCTTTCAGACTACCTTCTTTTGAGACTGACACATTCAGTGGGCTTTTCTTATTTTTTATTTTTTTTTAATTTTAAATTTTTTTATTTATTTATTTATTATTTTTTTCTCTTTCTTCCATAATCTGGCCATAATCTCTCTTACATAAAAAGTTGTTCATAGGAAATATGGTCAAGAAGTTTTGAAGTTGGAGAAAAAAAATAATAGTACCAAAATTTATAGGTGCAGTTGGTAATAGATATTAGTTTTTGTTTTTATGTAAGAGTTAAATTAACTCTCACATTCAATGTTGACTTTGCATGTCATGAAATCTTTTTTAACAGACATCAATAAGACAGTTTTATATGTCATTGTGGGAAAACAAAATTCCAGTTGTCAAAATTTAGATCATGAGCTTGGATTTGCAGTGGTGGTTGTTGTCTGTCTGTGTGTGGATGCAGTAAATGTGCTTTGTGTCTTATCATGGTTAAACAAAGATCATTACTTCATTGCTTTTGTAGTGTGTTTATCTCATATCTTCCAGAAAGTGTATTTTTTTAATATGATGAAACATTTATCAGGCTATATTTTGATGAAAGCAAAATTATGTTCTTGAATCTTTTAGAAATAAAAAAAGTTTAAAGAGTAAAATTTTTGCATGTCAGCCAATTTCTATGTGCATTAAAACATTTTATTTAAGTAGTTGATTTTTCTGTTCGGCTATAGTGTTAAGTATATTAAATGCTTTGAAGTGGAAGGTATACTGGCCTTGAGTAGATCAAGGAATAAGTAGGATGTATGGCTTGGTGTGTTGCTATTAGGTGATAAAGGCTGATCTAGCTAAATATGAAAGTTACCTTTCAAAATGATGATGGCATCTTTAGAGATCTGGTGTCAATAGATATTCAGGATGTCCATAATGTCATGCTATGGAAAATATCCAATAAATGGTTACCACATTCTCTGGCGCAGTCTTCAAGGTAGGGAAGTTTTAAAATAACTAAGGTAAAAATCATGGCAGGGTTTCAGATTTATTTGTTAATAATACCATCATCGGTACTCAAAATAGTCCTAAAAGACATGAAAGCTAGGATTCCCAGCGTATACACTGTTGTGTTACCATCACTATTGGCCTGTGTGATATATTTGCTGGTAATGCAGCACTAATGCTCCTCCCACAGCTCACACTCACTATTTAACACTGTTGGTGGATTATGTGTTTGTGCTGATATTAATATAAGCTTATGGTGGCTTATTTAATAAACATAGATTAGAAAGGAGAATTTTTAATAATGGTGTTGTGACTAATACTACTTACTGCCGACTACATTTTACTACAATGATTTAATCTCAGTATCACTTAATTAAGTAAACAGTTTGTTCACAAAGTGATGTTGAACTGATGAGAGTGTGGTCATCAGCAAGTTTTTATTGGCACTGCTCAACATCTCCTACTTGACTACCTAGGTGTAATCCAGCTGCTCTTTGTGTCCTTAATGATACAGTCATTCTTTAGTGGAATGCTACTTTGCATGTGGCTGGAATTTTAGGATTATCATGCATGCTGTACAGTATTTGTATTGTTACTTCTAGCATAAACACTGTATAGGGGGAAAAACTGAGCAATACTAGTTATTCTTCATGACCATCATCAGAGACTCCCATTAGGTATTATTGATGTGATTGAAATTTTCTGTCCTCAGTTGACATCATTGGCCAGGATGCTCCAGAGTGTGCTGCCTCTGACATGTCAGTGTACGGTGGTCTGCAGATGGGAGGTGGTGGAGCTGGAACAGCCAGTGAAGCAAACTTTTCTGCAATCACAAATCTTTCCAGGACAGACCCTGACCTGGAAAATAAAAGGAAAGCTTATGTAAGTTTTGTATTTTGAAGTCAACTTAGAGTTAAGATGGTCAAGACCATGTCAGTACACAATAGATTGAGATAAGCAATGGGTTATTTTTCATACATGGGCTTAAATTTCAAAACTTGTATTGGTGGAGATACATGATATTGTGGTGGAAGATTGTTAGTTATTTTCAAAGCTGTAAGTGCAGTAAACAATTTTCCATAAGATGTGCACTCCTGAAATTCCTCCCTGTGCATCATAGGTACGACTCATAGAGCAGCCCCAGCCTAAGGCCCTACGGTTTAGGTATATCTGTGAAGGCCGCTCAGCAGGGTCCATCCCAGGAGTCAACAGTACAGCAGAAAATAAGACCTACCCAGCCATTCAGGTGAGTTAAAGTATAGCATAGACATGGCTTTTAAGATTCATAATAGTTATACATCCTTCACTATTAGGGAGTTCAACATTCATGGATTCCATCATTCATGGATTGGTGCTAAGAGAGAAATGTATGTGGATTTTATTTTTCTTGGGTTGCCATCATTTCAAATCTCATATGTAGTGGTTCACCATGCCACACACACACACACACACATACACAATAATAGTTTTGATGACTAATTGTGTAGACCTCCTACTGCTTTTCTGTACATTGTACATATTTCCCACTGCTGCCCACCTGTCTTTCATGTTAAAGGGAGCATCACACAATTTACCCTTCAGAGAAACTTAAGAATTCATTCCATTGCTTTGGCTGAATTAATGAACAATCCTTTCACTCTGATGTATTATTCCTGTGATTGTTGAATAGACAATATAGATCTTTTGATGATGATTCAAGAAATTTGTTAAATTACATGAGTAACTCGGCAAGTTTAATAAGTAGGGCGTTACTTTGGCAGTATCATATGGGTTCAGGAGTGTTTTTGGGGGGCACACCACCACAGGCGAGATCAGTTTTTATAGGGGTGTACCAGTTATTTACAGATTTTAAACTTTTGTGAATGTCTGTTATCTAAACCTGGTGAATGTTGGGGGCACTGGCTGTATTTACATTTGATATTTAGTCAGTACTAATCTCAGTTTATTAAGATCAGGTATTAGTATAGATAGGTTAAGCATTAACCTATCTATACTTTACATATAAGTTAGTAAATGATATTGCATTACTATACTTCAGGTGATGGGCTACAAGGGCCCTGCTGTGGTAGTGGTGTCGTGTGTTACTGTTGATCCCCCGTACCGTCCTCATCCCCACAATCTGGTGGGGAAGGAGGGCTGCAAGAAGGGTGTTTGTACGATGACTATCAACAATGACTCAATGCAGTGTGTGTTCAGTAACCTTGGGATTCAGTGCGTCAAAAAGCGGGATGTGGAAGATGCACTTAAACTGAGGGAAGAAATCCGAGTTGATCCTTTCCAGAGTAAGTGTGTGATCAAGTGTATGATTTTGTACTTAAGTACCCATTTCTTAGATTTTGATGGTCAGGATATTCTCTTTGTTTGTATTTCTGATTTTCTGCTTGCTGAACAATCTTTGAGCATGATGCCCTTTATCAAATTAAGAGATCTCAGTTCCCCTCCTTCCATGTTATGCTGTTCTCTCAAAAGAAATATACCTTCAAAATTCATGATGTAGATCTTACTTTTGATATATGTATAAAATATGTATCATGATGCTTATGCAAAGCACCTGGTCATTTTAGGATATAGAAGGTTGAAGCAGGATTAACTAATTGGAATAGTTTGCATCCCTGTTGGCATGCTATATTACATCAGGCCAACAGCCAATGCACATTAAGCATATTTTAAGTATATTTGTTTCTATCTACTTTGATGCCCTTTCCCTCTCTGGGGCTACACAAATATTTTTTTTTTCCCTGCTCAGCCATCCCTGTTTGGATGTTCAAAGCCTTATCTTTCATATCCCTCCCTCCAATAATTGTCCAGTGCTATCTATTTTATCGGCAACCACCCTCTTACATTTCATCCTTCTAACTCATTAATTCTTACCACATATTCAGACTTCGTCAATGTGCTTTTCTTTATCATTGCAGCTGCTCAAAAATCTATTTCTTTTACTACTTCATCCATGCTGAAACATTCTTTCACATCTATATTATGCTCTCAATCTTTCAAGTCCACATGTACATATTTGTGTAACCAACTCTACTTTACATATTTGTAATTACTGTTTTCCTCTTTAACTGTATCTTTCAATAAATGTTTACCAACAAGTCATCCATTCATGATAATATTTGAGTATATTCTGTTGTGTTCCAGCTGGTTTCAGTCACAGAAGCCAACCTCAGAGTATAGATCTCAATGCCCTGCGACTCTGCTTTCAAGTATTCCTGGAAGGTCCAGAGAAGGGAAAGTTCACATTTCCTCTGAAGCCTGTTGTTTCCCATGCCATATATGACAAGAGTAAGTGTTGTGATTGGCCTTTTATCTGTTGTAGACCTTAAGACGCTTGATTTTCAAACTGTGGTTTCAGAAAACTATATTTTTGTTGTTCAGATTTTCTTCTTTAAAATCTTTCAGATGCTTGATTCATGCTAAGAAAAATGTGGTTGATTATGGTTTTTATTTATTTATTATTTATTTATTTACTTATTTTTAATTGCAATTTTTATTTATTTATTTATTTATTTATTTATTTATTTATTTATTTATTTATTTATTGCTGATACACTAAGATCTTACATGTAGCCAGTGCAAAACTAATGGCACTATTGGATTTCTACCTATATTTGCTTAGAACCTAATGAAAAGAATCCTGGCCATGCAGTTCAAGTTAACTGCCACCTTGGTCAAGCTTGTAATGTCATTGGTGTTCACCTTCCCCCTGTACCACCTCATCATTTTCCTGTCTGAGTTTCTGTGGGGTCTTTGCTAAATAAAGTAAAACAAAAGTTCAGTAAAACTTATGCAAAGAATGTGAATGAAAGAATATGAACAGTGATCATAGGATATTTAGACAGGCAGGTTTTGGCAGATCTTGATGCAAGTGAGGCAAGAAATTGTGAATGATGATGATGGTAACATAATCTTATTAGTGGCTTTTTTTAATATTGTAAAGGGAAAGATTACAGGCAAAGAGAAAACAAAACTTGGGGAGACATCACAGTTGGCAGTGGAGAGCAAGAATGGGAGGAGGGAAGTGGTGGCAGTGGTAAGGAGGGGAGAGGGATGGCTCAGCAGCTTCCCTTCTCTTCTTAAGGCTCTGTGTCACACTGGCACTTTTTCCGTCGATTAATGCGATTTCCGTCGATTTTTCATCGTTCCGCATGAACTTATCGCGTGTATCCATGTAGCAAACTGGTAAAAGTATAAGTTAAAAGGAGAAAAGTGACATTCATGCCATGTATTGGTCTATATATTATGGAAAAATCTATTTTACCATTGTGGTTTGTTTATGAGTGAAGTGTCTGGTGTACACATGCCTTTGCTGTACTTGTGTTATGATGCTTGATGATCATAACTT
This sequence comes from Scylla paramamosain, assembly GCF_035594125.1. Lineage (NCBI taxonomy): Eukaryota > Metazoa > Arthropoda > Malacostraca > Decapoda > Portunidae > Scylla > Scylla paramamosain. Next base: position 166,400 of record NC_087166.1, read on the forward strand.
TTGTAAGATTCCCCATAATTGACTTCATTGTCTCTTGCATTTCCAACAGAAGCCACCTCTGACCTTATCATCTGCAAATTGAGTGACTGCACCAGTAGTGTGGCAGGAGGGAAAGAGATTATACTGCTCTGTGATAAGGTCACTAAAGGTAGTACACTGCTTATATTCATTGTATTCCATATTTTTCATTATTATTAAGCTACCTATTTTTCATAAACTTTGAAACACAATTTTTGAATTATATTTTGAGGATCTGTAGTTCTCAGTAAGAACTACATAACTTTGATACATATAAGACTCAATTGTAGATATTTCTTAGAAAGTATATGGAACATGTAGGTAAAGACTGTATGTGAGAATAATTGTGAATGCAGAGTTGTTTGTGGTAGGCAGGGAGGTGGGGGGCTCAAGTTAACAGTGTTGGCTCAACAGAGGACATCCATGTGCGATTCTATGAGGTGAAGGATGGCATGATCGAGTGGGAAGGCTTCGGGGACTTTCAGGCCTCTGATGTTCACAAACAAGTGGCCATTTCCTTCAAGACGCCGCGATATAAATCCCTTGAGGTTCGTAAGTACCATGTGGTTTAGGCTTAAGGTAGCATTCCAGTTTAAATTTTCTTTGTAATGATGGTACTCTCATGAATCTGACAAAGACAGTGGAATGTTTGTCATGGCTTGAAATGTTGGCACCATGATTTATATGAAAAGAATTTTCAGTGTTATGAATGGTAATGTAAGTTTGATGTGGATTTGTTCCATACATTTTTGGAATGAGATGCATGTAACTCATATTTGTTTGGACATTATTCACATGAAATCTTTTTGAAAAATAATAAAACAATAATATAAAACACAATAATTAACGAACAAGAAAAATAATTATTTTTGTTTGCCCATCTATACACGTGTGTGAGAGAGAGAGAGAGAGAGAGAGAGAGAGAGAGAGAAATTGGTGGTAAAGTTACTTTCTCTGTTCTCTTAAGGTGGAGAACCCAGTGAAGGTGTATGTGCAGCTGTTGCGACCCTCAGACAAGAGCACCAGTGAGCCTCGCCCCTTCCAGTACTTGCCGCTTGACTCAGGTAGGCCCTTTACCTCTTTCAAGAGACTTAAGAACAATTATGGTCTATTTCAACGAATTTTGGGGTTGGATTCTCCAATGACTGCAGAAGGAAGTGAAGAGACCCTGCGGCGAAAGACCCCAACACCAGCCCCTCGCTCACCTGGTCCCTTGGAGGTAGCCATCATAGATGATGTCAAGCCGAGGCCCTTAGCTGATTTAAAGATGGTCAGCCCTGTTGCAGGGAAAATTCAGTCCCACCCTCCACAGAGTGGTTCACCTCCTTTAGCCTCTGTTAACAAGCCCAGTATTTCTCCATCCTCTGCTCCATTACCTCTTACATCCAGCTCTCCACCCTTACTTACTTCCCCTGACCAAAGTGTAGATGATATTCGGCAGAGACTAACAGCTACCTTGGAACGCAGGAAAGCTGGGGGTGCTACTTCACCACGGGTGCCAGCTCCAATGCGGCCATCACAGTTCTGGTCTGATGATGCCAGTGTATACTCTGACACAGACGTGCTGGATGAGGTTCTGAGTCAAGGAAGTGTGAATGACTTGTTGTCAGCAGTGGGTGAAGGTTTGGCTGTTTATGAAGACCTAACTAGCCTTCCTGATCCTACTGCAAGCCAGATAACAGATCCTGATGCTGTATATGGAGATGCTTCTTATGCCTCATGCTACTCTAATCTGGAGTTTGTTATGGGCCAAGCTAAGGCCAAGGACTCTCCACCTGTACTGCCACCAAAGAAGAATCCCAGGGCATCCATTCCTATCCTGGATGATGACTATGGGGAGTATGGCACTCCCTCAGGACAACCAGTCCATCCCAACAAAGCTGCATTGTTGCTGGAGCGTGGCTTTAGGACTGAAACGGGACTATCTTCCAACCACATTGTGGACAATTCCCTCTATTATGACTCCAATGGGCGAGGAACTGGCCAAGAATGTGACCAGTTAGAGGACTTGTGGGATGATGCTGCTGGTCAACCACAGGAGGTGAGTTGTGACCAGTTGCCCCGCACTGTCCTGGACCTGTTTGTGTAAGGCCCAGCTGGCTGAGGCAGCACAAGTATAGGAAATGAGGTTAGTCAAGGACTACCACATACTTTCATGATGGAAAGTAGTTTTAATCTTGTGTTTTGGCATTGTTTTATAATGAGTGAATGGTATCTTCTGTATTTAAAAACACATCTTTCAAGATCTGCTTATTAATGCATTTGCCTAATGTTTAATTAGTGTTATTTTTAGAATACAGTTGTGCAATAAGAAGTGTTGGGAAAAGACAAGTTAGAGAGAAACATAATTGTAAAAGATTTACAAGCAGTAAGATTGTAAGTGGAAGTGATTGACATCTCAATGACTAAAAAGTGGTTGACATCTGAATTATTTCAGTGCCCAGCAGAAAACTGAATTATTGAGTTTTGCATATATATATATATATATATATATATATATATATATATATATATATATATATATATATATATATATATATATATATATATAATGCTGTGGTTAGAATTAATTGTATAAAATTCATCATGATCAATATTTTCAGAGAAAAATAAAATTTAAGTTGATTTGTATTGTTCAAGAAATTGGTTGTATATTAGAGGATATGTTGAGTTATGCTATCACATCTAGTCAAGAAACATGGGTATATATGGTTGTGTTTATCGTTATAGCTTTACAATAATTTATCATCAATTGTTATTAAACAGTGTTTACATTGCAAAAAAATGGCATATATTGTGTACAGGAGCACTTAATTATGAGATAGGATCATGAATCACTCACTATATATAAGGGTCATGAGAGCTTCTGTGGGTAGATTTTTAAAGTAGAATAAAGTTAATTAATTAATTTATTTTTAAAATGAATAATACAGTTACACAGAGTATTGATTGTAGACCTTTATTGTGATCATAAGACACAATGCAATGTATTTTTTGTGTTACAAGACAGCACAATTTAGGAAAGGCAGCTTATGAGCAAAAGTTTTATGGTTGGCAGCAATTTTGCAGAAACCTCTTAATCTAGTCACTCACATTAATATGCACTCATTTTATATTTGTCATGAGCCATTAAAATTTCTTTATTTTATGTGTACACTTTGGCTATCAACTACCTTTAGTGGTATGGTAATAGCTCATTTTTAGTCTTGCATAGCAAAGTTCTGCACACCTCAGGAAGACAGAATTAATGCATATTAATCACATTAATATGCACTCATTTTATATTTGTCATGAGCCATTAAAATTTCTTTATTTTATGTGTACACTTTGGCTATCAACTACCTTTCGTGGTATGGTAATAGCCCATTTCTAGTCTTGCATAGCAAAGTTCTGCACACTTCAGGAAGACAGAATTGCTGATATTTTGTTTTTGCTGGACAGCAAAATCATACCAGCCTATTAATATTGTTAATATTTTTTTGTGTGGGTAAATAGGAGCAAGGACACAGAAGCAGACAATCCCAGGTTGTCTTCACCAGGCTGAATATCCAGACCTTAGACTTCTTAAATGTGAGCTGACTGCATTGACTTTCAGGCCACATATTACATGCATAAAACAGCCATACGTTTGTACATATGATAAAGTTATTGATTTTACAGACTATTTGACATTCGTTATCCTTTCAATATGCCAGTACACACAAATCAACCCAAGATATACATGATGGTTACATTCATGTCAGCCAGACTCAACATTATGCTGTCAGTGCCAAGCAATCAAAAACAAGCATTATGTGCATTGTATAGCTGAGTCTAATAATCTTGGGAGTTGATTATCTTTGTTAATGTGCTTCAGTTTTTTCACTAACATCATTCTGCTCAAAATAATCAGACAGATTTGTAAGTGCTAAAATACTGTGACAGGTATTTGTACAAAGACTTAATGAACCCAATGTTTCAGCTGCTTTTAATAATTTCTCTCACTGAAGATGAATAATGTCATCTGACTTAATTTTTTTCTCCAGAAAAAAAAAAAGTTATAAAACATTTAAGTGATTATTTTCCACCAAGATTTTGTAGACCAGGTTGATTTATTTATTTATTTATTTATTTATTTTCTCAAGGTACCTGAAGCTACATTTCAATATATACACTGGTAAATGTATTCTTTCAATACTGTGAAACAATTTCCTGAGTTTAATAGTTTATGGCTAATTCATTCAGAGTAAATTATGAAAATTTCCATGGCAAAAGTTGTATACAGTCCTTTTTTTTTTTTTTTTTTTTTTTTTTCTCTCTCTCCATTACTTATCTTGACATTGGTCATGTAGTACTGTTAATAACTAGTGGTTAACAGAGAAAAGGTGAGGGCCATGACACTGTTGGGAGTGGCAAGGATGAGTGGAAGTGTCTGTTCAGGGTTTCCGTCTATATGGTGCTTGATGAAGTAAACCCTCATTCTAATTAGACAGTATCATTAATAATATTTGATACCTAGTCAAAGATGTATTCCAAAGAGCATTAAAGCTGAGTAAAAAATTAAAAGTAACAATAAAAGTAATTCAGTTATCTATGTAATTCTCACAGTGAAAGATAAATTGTAAACAGTAACAGTTTAAGTTTAAAAAATACCAGCACTTTTATATGATAAGTATAGAATGAGGTTTTACCATGTTTCCAAGTCCTGTTGTAATGTACAGGACAGTAGTTGTTATATAGTTTATAAAGTATCTTAAGTGTTGTGAGCTAGCTATGTGAGACTGCAGATTTTCATCACAAAGTGCAATACCTTTGATGTAGCAAAGTGACACCCACAAAGTTCTATTTTGTTTATGTAGATTAGTGTAGAATCTGTTATGTTCATGATTACTGTTATTGTGATGGAAATATTTTCCTCAGTCAGCATCTTATAAATGTGTAACAAGCCTTGAAGATGTATCTTGCCCATTGGGTAGGTTGGTACAGAAACTCTAATATTTAAATATTAAGTGTATCCAGTGCAACAAAATATTACGTACAAGGCACAAGTTTTTATTCTACTGCACACTTACTGTAAAGACAGACCAAGGATTATATCAGGAACAGATTAGAATGAAAATTGATGACTGTTGGTTGTAGACAGATTTTGAAATAATCAATTTTCTTTATTGCCTCTGGCCTTTCCTCTTCACATATCCCTTTGCTTTAGTTTTCTTTCTATTCTATTCTGATACTTGGTATTCAGGTTATAAAAGAAGAGTAGTTACATTGTTACCAAAGAATAAGTGATGGGAGTTCATTATCAGTATTTTTTTGGTGTACATGAGACATGTCTGTATGAGACACACCTATACAAACAGTACAATCAAACTGAATACTTTGCCAACATATAATGTAGTTTTAAACCAAAATTTTAACATAGTGACTTAGAAATCTCTCTCTACATGACTTGTAAACTATAGTATCAAATTTACTGGATAAAAGGCAGAGAAAAAAAGTTTGTGCTAATTTTGTCATCCATCTTTCATTTATTTTTTACTTCACTTCATTTATATTTTGTATGTTCTGCCTTTGGTCTGTTTTTAATATGCTTATGGACATTCCTCTAAATTATGTTCATATTTGCATATTTTTTTGTTTAACTGCTTCTCTTATTTTTTTTTTGTTAATTATCTATTCCCAATATTCTTTATTTTCACCTTTTCACCCTACAACTTGCTGTGCAACTTATAATTTTATTTTGTCAGGTAACTTGAAGCATATCTCCTACTTTCTCATCAGTGTTTACCGTTAATCACTTAACACTTAGGTCACTTTCCACCATTAAGCATCTTGATTGTGAGTCAGTTGCAGAACAAACACAGTGTCTTGATTTGAATCAAGCCAACACATATGACCAATAAAACACTACAACAATGTTTCTTGGCAAAGGTGCATCTAATTTACAGCAGTTTTCATGGGATTTAAAGAATTCTAGCAGTGTTCCTAAATAATAATTATACAAATGTTATATCAGTTGTAGTTTTGTTAATTTTTGAAAATCTGTATTTTACAAAGCTTTTAAAGTAGCATCCTTCCCTGTGAGCAGATTTTATTCTTTTGCATAAGAAATAGTATGCAGATTGTTCTAGCTTCTTCTGTGAATAGAGCTATTGCATGAAAATGATAATTTCAAAACTTTGATAATATAGACCTTAGGTTCCCAAGCCTATTTAGTAGAACCAGACTGACCTCTGTTGACAATATTTACTGTATTTGAGGAAAGTGAGAGTTTTAATTTTAGGTTTCCTCAAAGCAGAATAACCTTGTATCTATACTCAGAGGAGAAAGTTAAGTTAGTCCCATAGTGTGCATTTTCTACAGCATGTGAAATGCTATTTATAAATATTGTACCTATAGATAGATTACAATTGTCAGTGCTGAATCCCTCTAATGTTCCCTTCCTATTTTAAAATTTCTTGTAATAAGATCTTGCTCCTTATTTTTTATTGATTTGTCTTTCTCACCTATTCTTATTCCCATTTGTCACTTGCCAGTCACTCCACACTTTCTTGGTGACCTGAGTCTGCCAATACTCAAAGTTTTTTCCTCATATGCACAGTGCCTTGGTCTTATCTCAGGCTGATGTAATGATAGCTTTTTCATTAACCATTTTCCAGATGTTAATGTAAATTAATGCATCTGTTTCTGCAGAGAGAGAGAGAGAGAGAGAGAGAGAGAGAGAGAGAGAGAGAGAGAGAATTTTCATGATATTAAGTTTGTGATCTTCCCTTATTGTAGGCAAGGTTCTGCTCATGTATGTTCTATTTGAATTGCTTTGTTTTCAACTTGATATTATGTAATTCTTTCTAGAGACACTCAAGCTTAATAATTCTATTGATTCCATGTGGCTCACAAACATGTATCTTTTTCTAAGCATATTCTAAGATTCTTCATCTTTGGTACTTTCCCACTGATTTGTCAAGTTTTATGCATGGACAGTTCCAGTGTTCACATTATGTGCTGTGCTAAAGAAGCAGGAAATGGAGCAATGGCTGTGCTTAGAAAAACTTGTGGAGGCATTGAAAATACATGGAGAGAATTCCAAATGGTTTCATGATTTAATTTAGATGGGCAGCTTTAAATATAAAGTAATAGAGATAATAAATATCTATTAGGAGAAACAATAACTTTTTTGACTTGGAAGTTAATTGATTTAATGAAAGCTGATTTACGAACAACCAAAGTTCTCTTTTAAAGTGGGAATTTCAGTTTGTACAAAGTGGTTAATACAGTTTTTATGGGCTCTAAGTTTTTGTGCAGAGAAAGAGAGTGTGGAATTTTTGTTATTTACTGTGTAACAAAATTCTTTGAAAGAAACTAATAGGGGCTGTGGTACTTAGAGAGCAATATCATTAGAAAACATGTAGTGTTAGGGCTAGGAGATTGCAAGCCAGCTCCAGTTTGCCTTTTTTTTTTTTTTTTTTTTTTTTTTTTTTTTTTTTTTTTTTTGCTAATAACTTTGGGTAACCCAGAGATTAAGTTTTTATGCCCTTCTGCTTTTCAACAATGGTTATAAACCATTTCTCTTTTGGGTATTGTTTGGGTATTGTTTGTCATATTTCCCAAAGTTGACTTATTTGTTGTGAAAAGCATGATGGACACAGTGCTCTAAATAATATACATAATTATTTACATAATAAATTATTTACTTGTGTGTGTGTATTTGTGTACATGCTTGTTAAGTAATTGAAAAACTTAAAGTTGTTATTTTTAGTAATTTGCTTAGAAATTGTTTAAATAACATTACTGTATAAATAATTTTGAATTATGATGAATCCATCTTCACAAGCATATGCTTGCTCCTCTCTGTGCTTCTGAATTCAGACATAATGATTGTTGTGTATTTGCCTGACATTTAAACTTGCTCAGGGTGGCTAATAAAATTGCAGATAGTGGAGGGAAGGAGAGAGTGAAGAAGGGAATAGCTGTAAGAATGAGAGAGAGAGAGAGAGAGAGAGAGAGAGAGAGAGAGAGAGAGAGAGAGAGAGAGAGAGAGAGAGAGAGAGAGAGAGAATGTGAGTGGAAAGATGCAACACTGTATTGGTTTATCCAGGTAATCTTAAACAGGAAGTTTGTCTTATTATCTGTTAGGAAATCATTGCCTTTACATGAACCTTCATCATTCACAGAACACTCATGACCACATCAGAATATCAGATAACTACAGCATTATGTAATTCTGTACATTATGGTGTAAAATACAGTATTATAGTTTCTTTTCCCTTACTTTTTTTATTTTATTATTTTTTCCCAATGTGTAAAATCAGAAGAGAAAGGATAGAGAAAAATGAGTATCATATTGATGTGTAAGAAAAGGTCTCCAGGGTAAGGTGATGATAATGAGCACATGATTGTATGTACATTTGAGCAGGAAATAAATTGTGATTACTTCTGTGTGGAAAATTTTATACCTTTGAAAAATGTCAAGAGATGGACTTGCATGCATTTTATTTATTTATTTTTTTTTTACGTGAAAGTATTTTTTGCTTAATATATATATATATATATATAATGTCAAGAGATGGATTTGCATGCATTTGATTTTTTTAATTGAAAGTATTTTTTGCTTAATATATAGTTTGTTATATTTATTTTGATTTTACTGATTTTCATTCAGTATATCTTAACTGGCTGTTTTACATTCATTTAATCTGTTATGTTTAGTTTGATTTTTTTTTTCTTCCCACATGCCTCTGCTAACACCTAGTAATGAAGTAATTTATTTAGTTTTATTTAATTTGAGTATTTTCAGTATTAGTGTGTTTGTTTTGCATGGTTTTGTTGAAGCATGGATTTGTTTTTGCTTTGTTCTAGATCCTCAGTACCTCAAACGGAAAATGGCAAAATACGGCAATGCATCAAACACTGACAAGATTGGCAGGTTTATAGCAGAGAACATGGGAGGAGCAGGAGGTGAGTGTATAATGATATATTTAGTTGCACTGTTTTGCAATTATTTTTATCTTCTTAGCACCTACAATGTATTATTTAGTTTTCTTTGTCCTGAGAGTTTTAATCCTCTAGAAATTGGCAAAATTCCCTCCACGACTGATACTGGTTGAGCACTCTGTATCAGATCTGTAGTCTAAAATTTTTTTCAGGACTGATATGACAATGAAAGTTCCATTACCCTTATCCTGAGTTCCATGGGACTTAAAAAATGCTATTTTGGGATTAAGTCATCAGAAGGATTATATACATTGCATATTGCTTTTTACTCATGCTATGCTGCTGGAAGCAGGCAATTTCCCTTGTGAAAATATTTCAATCAACACAGCTTATGACTACAGAACAAGCAGTATGTAGATATATTCCCCAAAACTACACAAGCACAACAGAACTGCTCATCATTGTAACTTCATTTCTGTTGTATACCTGCCCAACATCATCTTTTAGTGAGGATAACAAAGATGTGTACAAACATACATTCAGACTTACAGCCATTCTCTCACACCTTAGTTCAAAAGATCTCAAACTTTATTGCTTAGTAGCGCACTGTTGATATATCTTGGACCTTGACGGTGCACCAACTTTACAGTCACGTGTAGTGTATACCTATCCATGAAAATTACATGGCACACTTTTTCACCATAGCACACAGTTTGAGAGTCACTGCCTTAGTGTCTAGGCCTTTAAAATGGGAGTTTCTAGGCCTCGAGGATGAGAGAGGAGCAGTTTGATTGGACAAAATGCAGGGATGTTTATTATAACAATAAAGGGTAAACCTAAAAAAAGCTGCTATTGGTATGATACCAAAATGTGAATTAATGTACAGAGAACCTAAATAAAGAAAAAGAAATTATGCATGAAAGACTTGGACAGTTATACTTTGTGACAAAATTGAAATGAAAGAAAGGAAAAGTTTTGTAGATTTAAGGAGTCAAATGAAAAGCGGATGTGAGACTATATTAGAAGGATTGTAGTAAATAAAGAAATCATAGAAAAGTTAAAAGAAGTAAACTAAAGCTTGAGCAGGTATTGTTTCTGTGTAAGATGGAAGGAATTCTAATATGTGTAATGCATAGGGCACCAACAATTATGCTCATTACTCAGCTAAGTTATATACATACTCAGTGTATCCAGAAAGGAGCATGGTACCTATCAGCCAGGCATCAGGGGCTGTACCTCGACCCATAAGAGTGGCTTCACGCACGTCCAGATTGTCAGACAAGATAAAGATGGAACCTCCTGGTAAGATCTAAGGAACAGCCTTTATGCCTATTGCTTCTAAAGACTTCATTGTATATATAATCATTAAAGCCTGTAAGTTACTTTTCATCAAGTTACTTTAATTGGGCACCTGTTTATGAATATTAATCCTTCATAGATGTTTTGTTATTTTAGTTATTTCTATTGTTAATATAATCATAATTTTATTTTATTGCCTGTCAGTGAGACTAGCCAAGGGAAAAATGATAACAAAGCCAGGAGGAGGAGAACTGGAAGAGTCAACCAATCAAGGTGTCTTTATATTCCTCTTCTGAAATAGTTCAAGTTGCAGGAAGGGAAAAATATAGATACAGGAAGAGTTTCAGAGTTTAATAGTAAAACAGAAGAAAGAGTGGATACTTGTTAATTCTTGCATTAGTAAGGTCCACAGAATAGGGATGAGAGTAAGAGCAAGTCTTGTGCAGTGGGGCTGTAGGACGGGGAGTTATGCAGTTAGCAAGTTCGGAAGAATTTTCCTCTCAGATTAATATTTGTAATTTTTCTCTTAAATCAATAACGCATTTTCTTCACAGACATGGTGGGGTCCCCCGTTTCCCCAGGAAGCCAAGGATCCCCAGCTCCACCAGGTGCTCTTCATCTAGTGAAGGCCCCTGTCTCACCCCAACACCACTATACTGGAGGAACCATGCACACTGTGCCCCCTCAGGGTCCCAGTCCTGTAGGCCAGCCTGTGTATTATCCCCAGTCATCTACAGCACATGGAGGCAGCCTGGGAGTTGCCTTAGGATCTACTCCATCCTCAGTAGCACCCAGGGTTCCTTCCCCCCACCAGTACTACATGAGTCCTGGTGCTCCATCACCCTATCCACCTGAGGTCCCTATGGGTGAGTCTTAGGAGACAAAGCATTTTTTCAAGTCCTTAAATCCTCTGTTTTATATATCTCTCTCTTTTCTTTTCTTTTCTTTTTCTTTTATAAATGTAACCAAAAATTTGATCATGGATTAATGTTGCTGGATAATAAAAAAAATAGATGACAATCTCTGAACAATGATAATGTAAACAAGATAGGGTGAGGGTCATGATTCTTTAAATAACTAAGTTGAGCTAGTGTTTCATAGACAAATGCAAATTAAAGCTGTTTCTCAGCTGCAGTTGGGATGGTTGTTGCTATGCGAGTTATTAGTAGATCGCGTAAACAGATTGGGGCAAGTCAGTAGGAAAGATGATATAGAAAAGAAGGTAGCAGAATGCACAAGTGAGTCAGTTATTCCTTTTCTAATAATACTTATATGGTAAAGACCATCTGAAAAGGGAAAATATCCTTTCCAGGATTTGGATTGTAGAAGTATGTGGAAAGGGGAATGGAGGAGTTTGAGAGTATTATAAATCTGAGATTACAAAATAGGATGAGTAAGCTGTAGTATAGTGTTCAAAGCATAACATACATTATAATTCAGCTCATAGTATACTTGTAATATGGAGGATGGTTGCTTTAAAAAAGATTTGAGGTACTGCAAATTCTATTAGATTGGGAAATTTATATCTATCAGTAGCTTTCCAATAGCCTGGAAAGCATTGTAATGAGGACATAATTAGCAGATATGAATGACAATGAGTAGGCTATTACAGATTGGGCAAAGGGGTGGTGGAGAATGGATCATGAGATGGGAGTGAGTGAAGGTGATGTACCCTACACAAAATTGTTGAAGTAGTGTTTCATCTTCTGTTTTTGTGGCCTGATTCTGACCAAAAGAATATCAAGGGTTTAACTTTGTGGAGTGTATTATTTGAGGAGTCAGAGCAGAAGGATTGCCAACAGTTATAAAGAAAAGAAATGATCAGAAGCTAGAAAATTTGGAGCATTATAGCATTCTGACCTGACAGAACAGTAGAGCAGGCCAGTGGGTTAATTACCAGCATGGTTTGAAACTCAAGAGAAAACATTTCCCAACTTGCAAACAAGTTAGCTTAGTTTGTAAGTCATTATTTTGTAAAATATTTTTTGGTGTACAGTACCCTCCTGAGTTTTGTGCCTACTTTCTTCCAAAGCCATAGTGCTAAACTTGGTGTACTGAAAGCACTGAAAAAAACGCTTGTATATGCTGGCCATATAGCCTAGCACTGTGTGAGTGTATGTCTTGTCCTCATATGGTGTGATCTTGATCTTGATGCTACAGGTGGCTTGGGATTGCTTCTAAGCCTGGCCTTTGGAATGGCAATTCCTGTAGGGAAAGAAAAACAAATAGAACAAGCAAGGGAGAGGGAGTTGGGGGGAAGTATCCTCCACACTTACTGTCCCTACATCTGTCATACAACATTCTCTTTAGGAACTCCTTCACTGCCTCAATCATCCTTTCATTTATCTCTCTACACAGTCCCAGCAGTAACACCATCCATTCCCTTCCTGTCTTCTCCACTCCTTCATTCCTATTATGCCCTAACTCAGTCAGAATCACTTGCATCATCTCTCTTCTGTCTTTTGGCATGTTTCTCACTCCAGCATCACATGCTCCACTGTTTCATCCTCTCCCTGGAAGCTCTCCTGGATGACAGTGGGCCTGTTGTGTGGAAGAAATTCAAGTGAAGAAGTAACACTGCCACTTTGTCACAAAAAAAGTTACCAAATTTAAAGTTAATCTGCAGTGTACTTTTTTTTCTCTCTCTCTCTCTCTCTCTCTCTCTCTCTCTCTCTCTCTCTCTCTCTCTCTCTCTCTCTCTCTCTCTCTCTCTCTCTCTCTCTCTCTCTCTCTCTCTCTCTCTCTCTCTCTCTCTCTCTCTCTCTCTCTCTCTCTCTCTCTCTCTCTCTCTCTCTCTCCATATATATATATATATATATACTAGTTAAGAGATGCGTTAAACTTTCCTTCATAGCATAAGATTTTATTAACCAAGTAGTTTAAGAACTTGAGAAATTTTAAGGAAAATAATTCTAGGTATTGTAAGTAAAGCAGTTAATATGTTCCAGTTCATTTGATATTTTGGAGTGGATTTCTGCCTGATGACTTAGCTCATGAATGCTCTTGTAGGTGCAGTTGCTGTGTCAAGTGGCTACACTCCAGTGGTGGTGGCACATCCCAATCCAGCCATCTCGCAGCTCCTTGACCTGGACTCGCGCAAATGTATTGAGCAGAACTCCCTTGATTTGGATAACATCAATTCTGCAGAACTGCGATCCCTCTTGCCAAGTGAAGACTTCAATGCATCTATGGTTGATGCACACTTGTCTGAGAATCTCTCGTCCAACCTCAACATAATAGATCCTCCTCCCCCCATTAATAAGCTCAACAGCAAGAGTAATATCAGTGCATCTTCATCTTACATGCCCAACATACCCCAAAAGAATGAGTTTCAGGGTGGTTCAGATAGCTTAAATAATTTAAAAAGTGAGATAGAACTCTTGAATCAACTGTCCTCAGCACAATGACATCATGGAAAAGTTGCAAGAGTGTGTTGAGTGCTAATAAACGATGCAGAAATATTTAAATCTATACTTTGGGAATTTTTCTTTCCATGTTTACAAATTTGTGTGTGACAAGTCACATGTAGTGGTACCTGTGTATTAGATGAATGACAAGAAATTAATAGAATTTGACAAGTGATAATGTGCTGAAACAAAGACAACCAGCCTATTTTAAGAATAGGTAGCAAATAATGTACCTACATACTTGTTAATTAGTACTTTTAGAAAACTTGTGTAAAAGGGGGAGGCAGGATGTGCAAATGCAATGGTAGAATAACATACACTTACTTTCCTTGCCTAGATTACTCAGTGATATCATGACAAATATCCATACCTTGTAAATAATCCTGCCAGGATCATGTAATCTTGTTCCTGACAGTACCTGATATTAGAAACTGGCAGTAGTCTGACTTCAGACCCCCAATACAGCATGTTTAATTTAATTATAAATTACTTATGTTGTCACTGTAACCTGCATCAGGTGTCACTTCTCATGCAGTTTTACAGAAGCTACCTTTTCAATTTCAGTTTTGCATATTAATTTTGTACAGTTTGTTATTCGTACAAGTCCAGTTTCTTCAACATTTCATCTGGTTACTCTTTTGTTAAGTTTTCTTGGATATATAAAATTGTTTATATTTTATGAAGATGTTTAAATATAAAAGTGATATATAATCTTAAAGTTCATGAAGACGCATGCTAATTTTGGCAGAGCTTACATTTAAAGTTTACTTCTGTGATGAGATATGGTAGAATATATACATTGTAGAATATATATGCATTGTGTGTGTGTGTGTGTGTGTGTGTGTGTGTGTGTGTGTGTGTGTGTGTGTGTGTGTGTCTATATATATATATATATATATATATATATATATATATATATATATATATATATATATATATATATATATATATATATATATATATATATATGATGAAGTTCTGAGACACAGTAGAGGTGAACAGGGAAAACATCCAGAGTTCTTTCTTTTCCTCACTTTATTACTTGCAATGTTTCACCTTCACAGAAGGTCTGAAGATGCCTTATGTGAAGGTGAAATGTTGCAAGTAATAGTGAAGAAAAGAAAGAACTATAGATGTTTTTCCTGTTCACCTTTACTATATATATATATATATATATATATATATATATATATATATATATATATATATATATATATATATATATATATATATATATATATATATATATATATATATATATATATATATATATATATATTAACTCGTACTATTTTTATATTTTTTTAATATTCTCTAACTGTTTAAGTTTAAGAATACATTTTAAAAATTAAAACAACCAAAACATAAATGCCCACATCATTACTTTAATACGTAGTGTATTGAAGAAAAGACATGAACATATAACTGACAAATAATTCTCTCTCTCTCTCTCTCTCTCTCTCTCTCTCTCTCTCTCTCTCTCTCTCTCTCTCTCTCTCTCTCTCTCTCTCTCCTCTCTCTCTCTCTCTCTCTCTCTCTCTCTCTCTCTCTCTCTCTCTCTCTCTCTCTCTCTCTCTCTCTCTCTCTCCCTCTCTCTCTCTCTCTCTCTCTTCTCTCTCTCTCTCTCTCTCTCTCTCTCTCTCTCTCTCTCTCTCTCTCTCTCTCTCTCTCTCTCTCTCTCTCTCTCTCTCTCTCTCTCTCTCTCTCTCTCTCTCTCTCTCTCTCTCTCTCTCTCTCTCTCCCTCTCTCTCTCTCTCTCTCTCTCTCTCTCTCTCTCTCTCTCTCTCTCTCTCTCTCTCTCTCTCTCTCTCTCTCTCTCTCTCTCTCTCTCTCTCTCTCTCTCTCTCTCTCTCTCTCTCTCTCATCATACATTCCATAGAAAAGAGTATACAAGAAAATTTGAAACAAATGAAATTAAGTGAAAAGTGTCAAAAGTTAGTTTTTGGCATTGTCATTTTCACATTTATGTTCCACCTTCAATATGTGTGATGCATGGACCAATTTTTCATCCTTTATAGCAAAGACACACACACACACACACACACACACACACACACACACACACACACACACACACACACACACACACACACACACACACACACACACACACACACACACACACATACACACACACACACACACACACACACACACACACACACACACACACACACACACACACACACACACACACACACACAGAAAAGAACCATTGGCCTTCCTTAACAAAACTGCATTAAACAGGAAGGTAGGATTGCTGACCTGCTTTTGCTGGAAACATGATTACAAAACTCTTTGACTTACATTTAAAGTTATTTTCTTGTTGGTTATTATGTACTTGAGACAAGCTCAAAGAGTTTCTGCCAAGCTGGGCTTTGAAACCCTGAACCTCTTGGTTGTGAGCCAAATGCATTAGTAAACATTATTTCAACAGGTCACAAAGTCAGTGTAGATGAATCTTAGTAATACTTTTACACACACTACCACAGAAGAGTGTTATTGTGCAGGAAAACACGCACAGTACCAGTTATTTCTCTGTATGAATCATGACACATTGGTAATTATACTGATTTCAGCAGATTAACTTAGAGTTACAAGGTAATAAATTGGGCAGTGTAATGAAATTTAGTATATGTATATTAACAGCTATTGGCTTATGCATAAAAGCAGATTCTTTGGATTTACACCAAATCAAACGACTATGACAGCTGAAAATGTGAGGAAAATAACTTATCTGCTTCAGCACAAAATAATTGAAGCATTATATGTATTTTTTGTATGAATCTGATCAGCTTTGTCATATAAAAATTATATACAATAATGATATACTCTTCAGAACAGTTTTATAAAAGTAACTGATCGGATTGGCATAAACCTTGTTTTCTCTATACCTCTGTACCACAGCTTTGCATAATGTTTGCCTATTCCCAAGCCAAGTAATGTTTTTTCCCCGACCCTTGACACAGTTTTCAATACTTTGCTTTGAGTACTGAAAAGATAGGATATATTTGATTTAATCCTGCGTTGTGGTATTATATTCACTCAGCAAACAACTCTAGCATCCTCTAGGGACCAGTTACCTGAAGAGAAAGACAGTACATTATCACAGCCCACATTGCAAGACACTAAGGTTCAACCTTGACCCTAAACCTAGACCATGTAGGCAAATACCATGCCCTCACCTTTTTTCAGAATTGTAGGACCACAAGTGAAATATGAAGTACTAACCACTTTTGAGATTTACTATTCCCAAGACTACATGGTCATGCTACACCAGGTGAATTCTTCTTAGATTACTCAGATAACTCCAAAATGGAAGATCATGCCATATTAAAATGTATAAGAAAATTTTCCTTTTTATTTGAGAATTCAAATTTTGTGGTTGGGTAATGAGTTGAGATTAAGAAGAGGCAGGGCAGAGAGGGAAGGTACAATGACTACTCTACTTTTGTTTGTGCCTTAGTATAGGCCTTTGGAATACATGATCATTATGTGAACAGAGATTATAGTACCCTAATGTTTTTCAACCAATATTCCTTTATTGTATACACTATTTCATGTGTTGATGTCTCAAAGCAGCAAATCTAATTTCTCTGCCTTTCTTCGTAAACCAGTGAATGAGGAACTGATTGCAGAGTAATTACTCTTTTTTTCTACTTTGTAATTTTTTGTTGATATGCCTTGTTAGCATGTATTTTTCAATGTATTGTGCAAATTAAGATAAAAACTTCGACCATAGGGTCAGTGACGACATGGGCACCCACACATTTTCCTTAACCATTAATCTTGTTTTTACCCTAAACCTAAAATCTTCATGCCTTCCAATGCAGGCCTATATTTCTTTTTACTTAAATGGTACATAAAAATCTTGATCTCCTTTCCATTCTCTCACTAGCAAGACATGGATTGCTAATTAAACCCAAAGGAAACTGTGTCACTATAAATTAGTTTTGAGTTACTGTGTATTCAGCATTGATTGCAGCACAAATCTGGGAAGACTGGAGTGTCTTTCAAGTGCCTTTCTTAGGGCAGTGGCTAGATACTGGTGCAGGTTAATATAAATTATACCTGTAATGATAAATATTAAGATTTAAGAGATTAAGTTTTTTTATTTGAATTTTTGTCATTATATAATTACGTATTTCTAACTGGTCTATTTTTTGCTTCTTAGCTAATTTTAAGTGGCAAGAATGTCACAAAGATAAAAAATCTAAAACTACAAAATCTAAAAGCTATCAGTGTCTGATAAAAAAAATGTCAATGTAGAAATGCATTGAGTAGACAGTTATAACTAGATTATAGTTTCATGGGTCCAGAAATGGTGCTGAATGAAAAAGGCATATTGGAGGTGATGCCAAAGGTTTGTGTAGCAACACAAGCAATTTTATTTAATTATAAAGATATATGAAGATCCTTTACTTAAAATAGCAGCCAAAGAAAAATTTACATGTATGTAACCTTTGTTGGTCATTATGTGGCTGATGCAGAGACAAAATTCCTTCAAGCATATATGGAGGAAAAAGATGCATTAGTTTTGAAGGGCATGTTTTACATTGCATATGTGTTTTGTGTCCCAAGTGTACCATGTCCAACTGTGACACCTGTACAGCCATCCTCAAAGATTAGGGCGAGAGGAAGGCCTTGGTGCAGCATTAGTACAGAGGTGCAAGTAGATTTATTTTCTATTACTATTTTTATATTTCAATTTATATGATAGATAATTATAAACTGCATAATGTCACTTTTTACATAAAATGTATCCTTAAAGATATTTCAAATTTGTGAATCATTAGGAAAATGCTTGCAGTTTGTTAAAAAGAGCAACAATTATGATGTGTTAGATGACAAAATCAAGTGATTTGTTTTGAAAATAAATGTGATAGCTAGGATATACTTTCAGAATTGTTTGTTTAATCCTTTTGCACAATGGACTGGTTTTATATCATGTAGAAATTAGGTAATGAAGTAGATGCTAGTACTCATTGGAATATCATTTTCTTTTTTTTTCTTTTTTTTTTTTTTCAGAAAAAAAAAAATTAAAATTATGTCTGGGACAGCTGCATCTTTCCTTCCCTGTGACATCACTAGCCATGTGTGCTGATTGCTTCACACCACTCCATATCTTTGTAAGCAAGACTTGTAATTTTCTGCAGTGATTTTCAATGCTACATGTACAAGACTCAATGCGCTACTTCTTTTAATGACGAAGTATGCCATGTCCGTTCTTCCATAATTTTTATTTATTTATTTATTTATTTATTTATTTATTTTATTTATTTATTGTTATTATTATTATTATTATTATTATTATTATTATTATTATTATTATTATTATCATTATTATTATTATTATTATTATTATTATTATTATTATTTCTTTTTCTTTTTGTATTTATTTATTTATTTATTTATTTATTTTATTTTATTTATTTATTTTATTTTTTTTTGTAACGGCAGCAAACCTTGTGCCAACCAGTAGATGTTATAATGAAGTGATTTATGAATGAAATCAGTATTATTGACAGTGCCTTCTGGGTATATACCTCCCTATGATTAAACAGTATTACACAGGAAAAATGCTACAAAAGAGGTAACTTTTGACAGCTAGATCTCTGCAAATTAAAGTGTTATTTGTGAAAAGAACACATCTTACAAAGTATGTGAACAATGTGATGTATGGGTTGCTTTTTTTGCATATGTTTAATTTAGATTTCATTTACGTTTTGCAAAGTTAATCAAATTTAATCAAAATGATCAAATTAGCAAGAAATCATGTATGGCGTCATCTTTATCTAATCAGCTGATTGCTGCCTCATGCTTTGCCATCAGTATGAAGATCAAGTACCCTATAAATCTGATTAGGTTAGCGGAAGTGGTCTAAGGGGAGGACTTACATAGGTTTTATTTAAAGTTAGATAAGATGGGGTTAGTTCAGATTTCAAGGGGGCATAAACTAATGTTAAGCTTTTTTTAAATGTTATTTATTCCCTACGTATTAGTACTTAAAATTATACTTCCCCCTCTTTTATTTATTTATTTATTTATTTTTTTCTGAATAGGTAAATTATTAAAGTTCTGTGTACAGTTACACAGTAATAGCAGTTAATTACATTTTACATTTCAGGGCCCGTATGCTTAAAAACCTCTAAAAGACTTACATTTACTCCCAGCTAAAAGTAAGTGCTAAAAGTGTATACATGAAATTATAAAAATTTTCTTAAGTAATTTTTAATCAGTGGTCTGAGGGGAGGACTTACATAGGTTTTATTTAAGGGTGGATAAGAATATATATATATATATATATATATATATATATATATATATATATATATATATATATATATATATATATATATATATATATATATATATATATATATATATATATATATATATATATATATATATATATATATATATATATATATATAAATTCGCTATACGTGCTATGCTTAGCGCATAAGAAAGATCCCAACCATTATGTTTTTGCATATGAACATCAAAATCACACAAAAGTACTTGATGTTAATTTATATTTAACTTTTCGATAAAAAGAACCAGAGTGTTGACATACTTTATGAATTTAATAATGTACATGAGGCGAGTTCAGACTCTAGGAACCCGACCTGGGGATGTCAACACAGCAGCAGTCGTGATCAACGTTGGAGGTATGGAGGTGAGTAACATCTTTTAAAGTTATTGGAGTATATAGGTTGTGTGGTAGCCCGTTTTGAGTAAAAATGTTTGACAGTGACTGCGAGAAGTGCAGGAAGGAGGTAAAACGGCGCTGCAGAGGAGTAGCATGTGAAAGGTGGTGATTGTTACCATGCTTTTGTTACTGTTGTAGAATTTTGCCTTAAGGGGCATACCTAAAATGGACCTCCGCTGCTCCCAGGCTGCCCGGCTCTTTGGTGTAGTAGGGTGTTGAGAGCCATACTGGTGTAGCCAGGGTCCAGGGATAGGTGGCAATTGTTGTGATGCTGTTAGAAAGATGGAAACAATTGTCTTAACAGAAATATTTGGACATCCTGGAACTTGTCTAACCATTTGCTCAAAGATGTGGATAGATGATCAATAGATCAATGATATCCACTTGTCAAGCCGGCGCTTGAAAGTGTGCGCTGAGACACCTGACAGGCCCCTGATATTCTTGGAGATTGCATTAAACAGTCGGGCGTCGTTGCATTAAACAGTCCGGCGTCGTTATAAGCATAGCTGCTGTGCAATGTTGTATGCAAGTGCTGGGTTGCTGTTACCGCTCTCCGTATATAGCATAGCCTCCCTCGCCGCGGATGATTTTTTTTTTTTTTTTTTTTATGTAGGAAGGACACTGGCCAAGGGCAACAAAAAAAAAAAAAAAAAAAAAAGTAAAAGCCCACTGAAATGCCGTTCTATAAAAGGGTCAAAGCAGTGGTCAAAAATTGATAAGTGTCTTGAAACCTCCCTCTTGAAGGAATTCAAGTCAGGAAGGTGGAAATACAGAAGCAGGCAGGGAGTTCCAGAGTTTACCAGAGAAAGGGATGAATGATTGAGAATACTGGTTAACTCTTGCGTTAGAGAGGTGGACAGAATTGAGGTGAGAGAAAGAAGAAAGTCTTGTGCAGCGAGGCTGCGGCAGGAGGGGAGGCATGCAGTTAGCAAGATCAGAAGAGCAGTTTGCATGAAAATAGCGGTAGAAGACGGCTAGATATGCAACATTGCGGCAGTGAGAGAGAAGGCTGTTGACCCCTAAAGTTACGCTGGAGGGCCTCCACCTCACTGGAGTATGACTCATCTCAATTGAGTGGCCCAGTAATCTTATCTACTCATTATTAGAAAAGTGAGAACCCAGGAAGTTCTGTGGGACATCAGACATGGAAATTATTCTCCTGCGACAAACTGTGGTAGTCATAAAATCTTTGTTTGTCCTCGAGGCACATCTCTTTCACCAGGTTGTTGTAGAGTGTAGATATCTCTTCTGTTTTTCTGGTCATCCATGGCTTCACCCAGTATATTGTGTGCTTATTCTTTGGGCATTAATCAAGGCTATCATATTATTGTGGAACCAGACTAACTTGGTACCGAGGGTGTTGGCTGTACTTTTCTACGCTGTTGCCACCTCAACCCTGGAGTGACCTGATGATGACCAGCAAGGTGCAGCCTGGGGTTTTCATGTGTCAAGGACACTGGAGCAGCAGCGCTGCACGGCCTATACACATTGCCAAGTGTATTGGAAGATATACAGTGTCATTGTTCCATAATCAAGTTGAAAGGATGCAGTTGTATATAACAACTAATAATTTTGGAGTAATTAAGGCAAAGGATGATAGTACAAGAGAGAGAGGGGTGTTCATATGCCTGTTGACTGTGAACATGACACCAATGTGGGACAGGAACAACCAACAACCCCAAGTACCAGATTAATCTGGTTCCACTAAAGTAGCAAGCACATTGGTAGCGACACACAATTTAAGAACATCGACGTCCATTGTGGCAATTGTTGTGATGCTGTTAGAAAGATGGAAACATAATTGTCTTAACAGAAATATTTGGACATCCTGGAACTTGTCTAACCATTTGCTCAAAGATAATAATAATAATAATAATAATAATAATAAACGGTTTATTATTTAGGCAGTTGACAAACTGAAAATGTACATAGGGGATGGGGAAAAACTTAACATTAATCCTAACGGTAAGACTAATCTAGGAGGGAAATACTATTGATTGATGGCTCGCACCATGGTGGGAATCGCACTGAGTCTGTACCGGTCCGTGCGCGGCGCCTTCAGGGGCGTTATTTTGTTGTGGTGTCTGGTGGCACGGACAGGGCGAGGCGCGTCGGGCGGCAGCATGTCTCTGAGACGCGGATGATGCAGTAGTCCCTTCCCAAACTTCTCCAGAGCCTCTCGATGCCTGGTGGATATTCTGGACAGACTCAGGGTGGTCAGGGCTTCTTCATAGGTGGTGTATGCAGGGCCAAGGATGACCCTGCACGCCCTTTTCTGCACACTCTCTAGCTGTAGCTGTTGAGTGTGTGTGAGGGAGGAGGACCACGCTGGGGAGGCGTACATGAGTTTGGGGAGGATGAAGGTGAGGTACACCCCCCTTAACTCATCTGTCGGCGTCCCCAGCGACCTGAGTCTGCGCAGCATGTACAGCCTGTAGGTAGCTGATCTCACGGTGCTGGCGACATGCTGCTTCCAGGTCAGCTGGTCGTCCATCGTGACTCCGAGAAGCTTGGCACATTGGACCACCTGGAGGGGGTGAGGGCCCACTGTGAGCCGGGGAGGGGGCACTGGTACAGAGGAGGTACAGAAATGCATCACCACAGTTTTGCTGTGGTTGATGGTCATCCTGCTCTCCTCTGTCCACGTCTGCAGTCGCTCCAGAATTGCTTGCAGTGGCGAGTAGTCCGGGTTCTTGTTGGAAACTGGGACGCCCACGGTGCAGTCGTCCACATACTTCCAGCGATGGGGGGTGTCGGTGAGGGCGTCGTTGATGAGGAGGAGGAAGCATAGAGGACCCATCTTGGTCCCCTGGGGGACTCCACATGTCAGCTGTTGGAAATTAGAGACAGAGCCCTGATAGCGAACGGCCTGACGTCTCCCTGTGAGGAAGTCGGCTAGCCACGCTATCAGATTAGGAGGGAGACCCAGACTTACTGCCTTGCTGATGACAACAGTGTGATCAACTAGATCAAAGGCTTTTTTGAAGTCGACAAAAGCAACAGCTAGAGAGGTGTTTCGCTTGTCCAGGTGGCTGTGGATGAATTCAAGGAAGCTGGTCAGGTAATGTGAGGTGGAGGTGGCTTTAATATTTCCGAATTGTCTGATATCCACGGTGTTACAAATTTTGGTGTATGCCCAGTCATATACAAAATCTTCACAAATAAGGCTAGGGATGGGGGTGATAGAGACTGGCCTGAGGTCATTGAGTGACTGAGGACTGGAAGTTTTGGGGATGGGAGTGACATAAGATGTCTTCCAGTCCGCGGGGCAAGAGTGTTGGGAGAGTGAGGCTGTGGATAGATGAATGCATGCCTTTTTCTCCAGCCTTAAGGTTGGAGTCTAAGGTTTTTGTTGACTAGTGTAACCACAGCTATTTAGGCAAATAATAAAATTACACATCAAGCATTAAAATTTATTGTAATAATAATCATACTTTTAAACATATTATTCTTACCTCCCATCATAAGGTGACAAAGGTTATATTTGAATAATTATACAACTGGATGTAAGGGCTAAAAAGTATGGTGTTCACATCTTTGTCAAAGGATCATATAATGCAGTGCCAAGTTGGGCGACTTATCACTGAACTTCACAGCACCTTTATGTCACTTTCAATAACTACAAGCAAAAATTCCACAGGCTCTCAACTCTATAAAAGAGTGAGACAAAGTATAATTTACCTTACTGAAACAATTTATGATTAATTTTCTGAAAGATTTACCGTATACTTCGGTATATAAGACACTTGAATCATCTTAAAAAAAAAAGAAAAAGAAAAAGAGGGTCGTCCTATACGTCAGATACTAAAACAATGGCCTTGAAATTTTTACACAAAATATCATCATAAATAAACAACAGTCTTATATTATGACTTTTAGGCAAGTTATACAAAATAAAATAGAAATCTGCTTCAAGAAAATGCATTGAAACGCATTCCCATTGAAAAGTGTGTAAACAAAATTTAACGTAGTAAACTACAAATCTCTGCTGGCATTGTGTATGAATGGATAAAGCAGGAGGCTCTGAATATTCCTCAGTTTTTCCCAAAGCTGAAGGATGAGCTATATAAAGGTCTTCAAGGCATGGAACCCCAAGCTAAGCAGTAAAGGAAAGCAAACTTGGATGATACAAATCTCTCCAGCTTGCAATGTTATATAGAGACGAAGTCCGTGTACTGAGAAAAATTTGAGAACATTGGTGTATCTAATAAAAAAACCGTGATATACTGGAGAAGATTACAGCTGACAGCTTGACATGCAGGTAGTGCAAAGCAAGGATTTGTTTATGTGTAGGAAAACTGATTGTGCCACATATGATTTTATGGCATCTTCATCCATTCATCCTTTTCATGAAAATGTACAAAAAACACCTGGACACGGGCCCTGTAGCAGTTTGTTTTGAGATGCTAGTTTAATATTAAAATTTAATTTAAAAACTTATCGTACTGCACTGCAGTGAGTCTGGCTTGAGATTCCATGACATACAGACCTCCACCAGTCAGCCTCTGAGAGGCACAGAGACAGGAGGGTTGCACTGTATGGTGTAGGAAACCTGCTCCACTATACTCGTATTAAGTCTATGAATAGGCAAACATACTTGTCTTATGCTTTCAGCCAGTCATCTTAATAAGTTATATGAATAAAGATGTGTATAACCTGAGGAGAAGGGAGGGAGAAAGGAAGAAAAATGTGCATGAGAGAGAGAGAGAGAGAGAGAGAGAGAGAGAGAGAGTGTCTCATATGCCAGGTCATACATCTTGCATTTGGCAGAAGCCTCAAGCCTATCACTACTCAGTAGTATCAAATCACCCATAAGGTAAGGTGCTCTCTCTCTCTCTCTCTCTCTCTCTCTCTCTCTCTCTCTCTCTCTCTCTCTCTCTCTCTCTCATGGTATCAAGTATCAAGTAAGCAAGCATTACTTTGTGTAACATGTATTTTTTTTTTTTTGTACCAAAAATTACAATGATGAGTTATGAGCAGCCTTCCAGAACGTATCTTGCTCATAACTCAGAAACCCTCTGTACTGGTAATACATTCAGGGTATTTTATTCAGTACTGGTATATCACTGTACCCAAACTTCATCACAGATGACTTGGTAGTTTGGGTGTTATCTTATACCACCGATATCAGCCAAAACCATTAAATTCTGACTGAAATTTTTGGGGTTGTTTTATCTGAAAGTCGTCTTATCCACCGAAATATACGGTAACTAATACCCTGTTCCTTAAGCTGATCATCTGGGAGGTGAAAAATCTTCAGTGGTTGGTAAAGTTTTGCACTCACAATAGAAGGCATAAATAATAATTTAAATGTGGTGCAATATAAATGAAAGATCAAAACAAAAAGTACCAAATATGTGAAAAACAAAGACAAATTCTACTGTGATGCCAATCAGTAACCATTAACATGGGTACAAGATGTTCCTCTAATGCTGATATCACAGAATCATTCTACACTAGGAAAATAAGCTTAGATCATATAACACTGCACAGACTACATTATGTGAAGAACTGTATGTCTAAATGATGACCACACTGGAGGGAAAAAAACTTACATACAATGTGTAAATAATCCAAGTAATCACATCCAGTCAGATAAGAGAAGAGAAAACAAAAGAAGATGACCATTTTTTTGCTATGCAGTCAATGGAATCCTGTAACCATTCAATTAACAATTCCACCAAACATGACTATTATTGAAAGCAATCACTGCAATACTTTATGCAAGCAATAGCTGGTATTAATAAGTGTTCTTCCACAATACTTTTCATGAAACAAAATATTCGTCTTGAGAGGCTGAACCCATATGCATATCCACCTCCTCCTCTTGCTGGTTGTTAGGGAAGATTAAGTAGGACCTCTGTCAAAAACTCATCAGGATTCTCAATTTCATGAAGTAAGCCTGAAAAAAAAAAAATTTATATATATATATATATATATATATATATATATATATATATATATATATATATATATATATATATATATATATATATATATATATATATAATATCAAGGAACTTGTTCAGGGAAAAACTTTTAACCTATTCGAGAGAGAGAGAGAGAGAGAGAGAGAGAGAGAGAGAGAGAGAGAGAGAGAGAGAGAGAGAGAGAGAGAGAGAGAGAGAGAGAGAGAGAGAGAGAGAGAGAGAGAGAGAGAGAGTGTGTGTGTGTGTTTCATGAAAATACTTGGTGAAATGTTACAAAATTATTAATCTTGATTCCATGTAAACATGAAATCTGCCTTTCAAAAAGTTTATCAAGATGACTTTCTAGTCAAACCTTTGGTAATAATATCTGAAACACTTACCAACAACATCACAAAATTCTGCAAAAGATGCAAGTGGGAGAAGTTCTTCTTGATACATGGAGAGCATTTTAGAGGAGGCTTCAACCAGGATTTGATCATTGTGGCGCACAAACTCTGCCACACTTACACTCCATTCTCCATCACTACTTGCCTTCTGTTGAGACAAGATTGCATAATAAAAAAAAAAAAAAAAAAAAAAAGTTAAGTCTTATCCATGTTTGCCTTGCTTCATTCCAATTACTAAATAGAACTTTACATATTGTATTAATTAAATAAAGACATTAATGGATACTTGTTAACAGATGATACTGCAACATGTATAAAAAAAACATGTTTGGTCCACTGAAAAGATGATGGATTAAGTTTCTAATGAAACATACCTTGAAGAACATGTTGTAAATTCCATCAACAAGGGCCCAGAATATGGCAGCATGTTTATAAGCTGCCCAGTCCTTCGTTTCTTTATCTATAACTTTATTGTTCTGAGGAGGATGAGGGGAGACTGCCCGTACATGAGCGGCTGCCAGGAGCCGCTGAAGGTAAGTCACTTTAAGGGTTTCCCAGTGTGCAGGGGAATACACTGCTAGGGCTAGAACACCCATGTAAAACACACCCTCTGCCTCATAGGCAGCTTCAACCCAACGCTCTCGGTTGGCTTCAAAGAATGTTGACAACTTTTTCTCTTCTCTGCTTGCAGCACGAGTCCTATTAGAGAAAAAAAACATTTATTAGACAAACTGGTGTTCTTGAAATATTTCTCATTTAGAAAACAAGCAGATTCAGTTGGGTGGATATGGGAAAGCATATTTAAGTGTTAGCAACCCCTTTGTTAAAAAGGTCGTCTTTTAAGGTACTTACGTGTTGATGACATAAACAGCCATGTGTAGTATGTAAGGAATCAAATTCATGTTGGACTGACGGCCACCACCACCAGAGTCATCGCTAAAGGACTTTTCATTGGCAAATCTTAGGAGTAGCAGTTTTAGGTCATGTAATGTTGAGGAGTAACTAATATCTCTGAAATGAAAGTATTGCATTAGTCTTCACAGCTAGCTTTCTTGCGATATGATAAAATATGTGTACTTATGCAAATGTAAACCTGCCTTCAAACCTACATTGCCTTTTCTAAGATAAGTCTAATATAATCATACCGAATATATTTTTACTTTAAATATAATTTAATTTCATTAAATGCTGCAGAATCACCCAGTTAATTCTGCTTGAGGGCAATAAAAGTTAGGATATTTGTGACACATAGGCAAATTGAATCAAACCTTTGATATTCATAAGTTTAGAAATTAATAAATAGAAATGCAGCTCTACAAAATGATTGTTACAAAATGATAAGGGAAAAAAATTGAGCACAGAATCTAATTCAAATTAAATGGATCTATAAGCAAAAGAACTGACAAACATGCAATTAATAGCATGGCTTTACAGGCCACATGAAAGCAAAGCCTGTCTTTCAATATGACAAATGATATATTTTTGATGTGTTTCTATGCCTTGTCTTATGTCTCACACATTATTAAACAAACCTGTGAGAAGTGCTGTCCTGCAAGTATGTGTTGTGACGAGCGAGGCACGATGCAAAGGCTGACTCAGGAACTTGTGGACCCCAGAGGGGAAGGAGACCATTGGCCCTTGTGTTGGCATTGTGCAGGCCAGCACTCTCCCACTCATTCCGATTTTTTGACGACCTAGAAATACACTCAATACATCAATGTTAGTGCCTTTATTTACACCTTGGCTAACACTATAAGACCTACACCTGCGATCAGTAATTTCACATGCCATATATGCCCTTTGCTCACTAGATAGGCTACCTCAGCATAAATGGTATAAAACAGTACTTATCCTGTATTCACTTACCTCACAGCTGCAAGATGGCAGTCAACATGGACAACATTAAAATGAGAAACAGTGCAGTACCCTAGAGTCTTATGTGGCTTATTTTCAAACTCTTCAACCACACAACGCTTGCTGAAGGTATACACTGCAAGCACCTTCTGTGGCTGACAACGGTATCCTTCTAAGCATATTGCACAGACCTACAAATAGAAAATGAGCAAATATCAATACTTTGTACATCAGTCATGTTACTCTTGATTAGGATTATGACAGGTGAAAATAAAACATAAAGTAAACTCAAACAAGTTTCAATTCCTTGTTTCTCTGTCACCAAACATTAATTTCCAAATATTCACCAAGCCAGACTCCTCAGCAATTTCTCCCATTTTTGAGAGCAAAGTGGACTGTGATGTGATCTGCTCCTTATCATTAGCTCTCAGCCCTAGACGACTCAGTTCTTTCTTCCTTGTTTCCATAGCCAATCGCTTCTTTTCCTGCCGCGTCTGCCGTCGTACTTCCTCCACCTGAAGAATAAAGCATCACAGCCTGACATCCAGACTTCTTGCTTGGGAACAATTGATATTTTGTATTATCAATGAATTTGAAGGAAGAATCTACATCTATGTATTTAACTATAAATTCCAATTCACCTAAAAACCAAAACATTCAAGTATTTATAATTCTTACATGACAATAAATGATCACAACACTGTTCACATAAGTGTTGAAGCTCTAAACAATTTAAAACTTTGTTAAAAGTTTCAACAGCACTCTACCTGTACAGCAATCTTTGGATCATCCCTCAGGGCTTCCAACAAATTCTCTGCTACTGAACCAACATGTTCATCAGAGGATATTTGCTCTAGCCGATGAATGGCAGGTATGCAGGTAGCTGCCACTGCCTGCTGGGTCCCTTGGTGTTTGGTGGCAAGTCCTGGAGTAATGAATGGTGGTCATAAGTATACATTTTGAAACAATGATAAATCTTATGAGCAACTATATGCAGTGTGGTACTGTGATGAGTCTCTCTCTCTCTCTCTCTCTCTCTCTCTCTCTCTCTCTCTCTCTCTCTCTCTCTCTCTCTCTCTCTCTCTCTCTCTCTCTCTCTCTCTCTCTCTGCAAATATACCTTTTCCTGTTTGTCATAAAGCATTTCTGGTCTCTTGTAACACATATAAACACACAATCAGGTTCATGAGGGAATGGGCTGATAAAGATTAGAGAAGAGATGAATATCAGAGAAGACATGTGAATGAATTACAAAGACTGGATAAAGAAAATGAAGATTGGATAATGTGTGAGCTTTTTGACAACCAGCCTTCTTAACATCATGTTCTCAGAGCAAGGTGAAAGGGGAGGCTTTAGGAGGAGGAGGGGGAGGAAACTGAAGACCCTGAGCCTACAGGAAGGGTTTCTAAGGGTTCTTAGTGACATTCCATATATAAGTCAGTAGAGGCTGAGCCCAGGTGACTGCGATATACATAATATACAATAGATAGAAACAAATAGAGAAGGTTCTCCAGACCATTTCTTTGATAAAGTTTAAAGTAATAAGTGTGAGGATAAACAGATATGTAACATGACATAAATTGAGACTTACCAGTCAGAAGCCTCAGTATGTACTTCAGTGATGGGCGTCCCAAGAATTCTTTCCATTCATCATTACAAACAACTAAAAGTTTCTTGCTTACTGGCATGTGGTTTTCAATGTAAGCAAGAGCATCCTGCAAAGAAAAGACATCATGGAGTTACATGGTGTATTTCAGAGAAAAGTTTGTCATGGTATATTTTAATTTTTCTATAATACAATTATTATCTCAAGTTCCCATACCCTATCCTCTACACTGATCTGACTGAAGCCTTTCCCTAAAACCCTTATATTCACTTCCTTTACTATAGCATCCATATACAAGTTGAACAGCCATGGTAGCATTACACAACCATGATGTAAACCTACTCTGGAAAGAACCCACATCAACTCTCATACACTGTTATTTACATATAAGCTTTTCACTCCTTCCAGCATCCTGGATCTAACTCTATACTTTCGGAGCATCTAACTGCATAATTATTAGCACAAAAAAGCAGGATTGTTAGCTTTTGACACTCAACAAGGCAAAAATGTCACACATTTGGATGAACAAGTTGATAGTAAAAGAACAAATCTATGCCATTTCTGTCTCACCATGGATCTTAACCCTCTACTCCTTATATTTAAGCAATTTTGCTAATTCCTACACCAGTGGATCTTGTGCAACACCTTGGACACCTATCACATCAAAATAGTTATAGTATATTCAGCATGGGCTCAATGGGTGAAAAAAAGTGACAATCAATAAGAAATAAAGAAAATCTTAAGCCTACCTTCATGACTTGTTTTATCAAGTAAAAATACAATTTTTTTATTTTCAGAAAGCCAGATGGAATCCTCTAAATTAAATCCTATTAAAGAATTCCAACAACCATGTATCATAAAAATATGCTACAACCTACACAACCACTCACTGCAACCACATCAACACTCTCCAGAATTAATAAGGAAATTCTGTAAAATACAGCTTTTCTATCTACCCCCCAAAAATTTATTTTCAAAACGTATTAAACATACCTTTACAATGTTCGCTCTGATTATCATGTCCTTGAGCTGGTTGCCATTTTCATTTCTTTCAATTCCATCACAGAAGACACAAAAAGCTTCCATTTTTGCAGTGTCCTCGGGAGAGTGTTCATCATCAAATTTCTCAAAGTCCAAGACAGGTCGGAAATGTCCAACTAGCAATTCCATTTTCTCTTTGTGACAAAACACCAAGAAAGGCAGTACCCGCATCAGCCGCTGTCGCACCTGTGGGGGGGGGGGAGGAGAGTTGAGTGCATTCTAGGATCAATGCATTAAGAGTGCAATGCAAGACTTTGTGATGAATGAGGTGAATGCACTGGTTCTGATGACTAAGTTGAGATAAGGCAACATGCAAGATAATGACTTTCTGAATTAACTGGTTAATGATTTGTAATTAAATTCAGATGTCAAAATTAAGTCTGAAATATTTCTAAAATGGGATTAACACCCTTATTTTTACTGAAAGCACATAATGATTCCTATTCTTCAAACAAGGCTCTTACCTACTTGCTATTAATGAAATGCCTTTTTAGTGTACATCTACAGCAATACGATCATCATGTTCCTTTAATTTTATACACACCCTGACTAATGGGTATCTATAGTTCATCTTAGGGTGGAAAATGGATATTTCTAGAAACAAAACCCCTCTCAGCAAATATATCTATTACTCTGTAATCAGTCTTATTCCTCCCATATATTCCACAATTGTTCAGCACTTCATCTGCACTTGGATTCCCTACTCCAGCATTATCTCCTTTCCAAAATGTTTCTGTAATATATAATTTTATTTCTTCATGGACTCTGCAATTCTATCTATCTATCTATCTATCTATCTATCTATCTATATATATATATATATATATATATATATATATATATATATATATATATACACACACACACACACACACACACACACACACACACACACACACACACACACACACACACAACAACTTGCTTTGATTACTAGGAAGTGATGGCACCCTATGGAAAAGGAGAAAGAAAACAAGCTACATAAAAATATTAGTTCACTAAATGCCTGCCACATTATTTAAAGCTGCACCAACACACACTAGTAAATAATGAATGGAAGCTCCTCTTACTTCTTTGACACCATACCTGAGCATTAGTCCTGGACGATGTGGCCACATAATTCAGCAACAAATGGATGTCCTCTAAGGTGCCGCAAGTTTCCACAAATTCTGTGTATGAAGTAGCAGACATGGAGTATGCTTCCACCAACACTGCCTCCAACACCTGTGCAAGAGATCATAAAATCTGTAAGCTAATCATTACAGTTAATTAATAATAACAATTGAATAATAATGAGGGATATGGTATTGTAACACATTTAACATTTGAGGAAAAAACATGACAAGAATAAGAAAGCCCAAAAAAGCAAACATGAGATGAGTAAATTTGGGACCATGCTTCCACTTCCCAACACTTAACACATTAGTTATGCAGTATAGATGAGTGTTATGCTCATTTTATATGTTTATTTACAAGTAAATAAAAAATAAGAAAGCCCAAAAAAGAAAACATGACACAGAAGTGCACAGAACAAGGGCTACAGCGTGACTAACACAACATGCACACTGTGATCAAGCGTGTGCTAGCTGCCACATAGCTTGTTCAAGAACCAAATTGTGGCATAGCAACCAAAGCAATTATGAGTTCAGAATTTTGTTCATAATACTTATTTGTCCAAAAAGGGATCTGTTCAATAACAAAGGTTCCAGTCTATATAAAATAATTGATTTAATGGATAAGGTATGTTATCTTTTACTTGACTGCTTTAATTTGAACTATCTTAATCTGTATAAAAAGTTTGGTGGTTTTGATGCTAATGATGGTAATAAACAACATTATTATGTCCTTTGAAGGAATATCAACTCGGTGCCAATTTCTGTACAGTGACTATGTGACTTACTTGGAGTAACTGCTCTGTTAGGGAGGCTCCACCAGGGGGTCCAGCAACCACCTCTGGCTCAGCTGCTAAGCACTGCTTCAGTGTATGTAGCAAGGTGGCAATGGCATTAAGTGATGGCACCATTAGGCGCTCCCGGTTTACTCGTACCTGCAGGTGAAAATTAATTAATGACCTGGATGCCTGTTCTGTGAATTTTGTGTTTTCACTGGTATAGATACTATGACAACATTATAACAAACATGTAAAATTCTGGTACTAAGTCTCACCTTGACACAGTACTGGAACAGTTTCAGTAAAACTGTAACCAGTGCCCGAGCATAGGACAAATCACTGATCCTCTGAAGGCACTCCAGCATAACCTGAAAATAAGAAAGAATTCAAGCATTGTTTACAAAGTTGTTTTAAACCAAGCACTGTCTGTGAACAGGAATACTGCCCAATTTATGATTCACTAATGAAAAATAAAAACACTAAAATATAGAAACATCTAACCATTTACAGATGACACTTTTTACCCAAGAACTCTAGCAAAGAGATATGACACAAGCCTCTGTTTATTCTTGAATTTGCATTCCTTCCTTGCAGCCCATACTCCTCTCATCTCTTTCCATCACTAATTCAACACTGTCCTTCAACTTCACAGGAAGTTACCCTCTTCCTTCTTTTTTTATTTTCACTATCTTTGTGCATATCAGTTGGTTTAAAGCTCCCAGTATTTTATTTTTAAACGCTATCACCACATCCTCTACTTTTCTCAGCTAGTCTTTTATTTATGAAATGAATTAGCTGTTTGATTAACTTTTCCACTTGTTTTTATTCCTATCCTATCAGCCTCAGGTTTACTTGTTTTTTAACTTCTCCCTATAATTGGACACATATATAAGACAATTTTGGACACATCTACAACAATATCAAAAACAATTCCTCACCTCCAGCCCACCACACTGACACATCACTCCCGCCATGCGATAAACTTGTTCATTGTCAACATCTTCCTCTTTCTTCTTGTCCAAGGTCTCCACAAACTCTTCTGTTGCATCACCAAGAAGTCCTCTCATGCGGTACACAACCCGCATAGCATCACTTTCACTGTTTTCAGCTAACCATACTTTCTTGTAAACCTGTTGAGAAATAGGTATTATTTTTTTATAAACTTTTGAAATATAATAAATTTGTTTATGCAAATTTGAGGAATAGCAGAAGGGATTTTAAAAACTACAAATTCTCGTACTTTATGCCCTAACAATCTAAACACAAACTGATCTGCCAGTCCAGCAACTCTCAAAAAAACTCTTCTTCCCTCCATTTTTTAGTCTGTCCTTCCATGCTACTCCACACATATTCATTGAACACTTCATTTCCATTATGTTCAACCATTTCTTCACTGCTACTTCCATGTTCATGTTTCAGCACTATACCACATAGTGAGTACTACTGTTTCATCATATAACCCTCTCTTTATACTCATACCCAGTGTCTCATGTTTAAAGATCTTTTTCAGTCCACAACATAATATATATATATATATATATATATATATATATATATATATATATATATATATATATATATATATATATATATATATATAAAAGAATTTACCAGCAGCTGTTTCAAAAACAACACTGAAGACAGTATTTTGCTACCAACATAATACTATTGAGATATGTCACAATAAAGTGAATGAGTGAAAAATATCAGGAATTGGAAAGCTAGAGACAAGCAATAAGTGGAAGGGAAGCAGAGTGATACAGTGATATCAGTGTAGAAAAAAAAAATGGGAAGGAAAATAGACTTAATTTAACAGTGAATTTAGGCAATGCAGCTCGGATATGGAGGAATAAATAATACAGAGGTAGAATGAATATGCTCACAGAATGTACAGAATACTCAAGAAAATGTCTTGAAGTAAACCATACAAGTGTGAGAGACATCTATGGTGTAGGAAAGAGTCTGCCATACAAGGGAGTAGAAAATAGGAGATGTGAAGACAAGATCTAACCTGGTATGAATGAAAGCAGTTCTGCCATGGCTATCCTTGTCATAATGAGTTATCAATGATGATGATGATGGTGATAATGAAAATGATAAATATATATTATGATTCATGACAAAAACAGTCAAGAAATAAAATGCCATATATCACCTCTTTCACAGGAAGATCAAGTAATATTATCTTGTTACAAACTAGAAGCTCCATGCCACTGTCTTCCTCAAGGAGAGCCACCAGTTCACAGTCCTGACAAATCTTGTTCTTGACATCCCTCATGAGGGGTCCCAGGCCAGAGTCCATGCTACTGTAGGGATTACCCACCATGCGGCCCTGAAAGTAACCTCAACTTGTACAACCTTGGAACAAAATCTCTAAATCCAAATCACCATTTAGTTCACTATATATACAAAAACATACATGTTCTTTAGGACATGAATATATCCTGAAGAGCAATCAGCAGACTTTCTTACCTGTAGGAAGTCTTCTTGCTGAGGGTCCTTCTCTAGAGTGAGGAAGAACTCTCCAACATCATTCTCTTCTGGATAGATAATGGAACACAGCCGCTCGTAAATGAACACTGGGGTACGTAGGTCATCTTGTGGGTACTGCTTCAGGGTTTCCACGCACACTGCCATGAACTCCTTGGTTTCAGCCTCTGTTCCTGATGTGTATATAAAATTAAGAAATGAGTAACCTATCAGAAGCTAATTAATTGCATGGAAAAAAATACACATATAGATAAAAAAAATAAAATGAATATATAAATGGTGAAGATTCACATATAGAGAACACAGATAACTGTTAATAAAGAAAATGGAGTACACAACTCGGCTCATCATTATTTAACCAAACACCACTAAAACCATAACCCAGTACCTTTAGTACAAAGTTTGCATGATACACATCAGCTTACAGAGCACAACATTCAAGGTTGTTTTATGTATTACCATAGTTAATAATGTAATAGTCCTATCTAATCATTTTAATAGACTGTCTTCTTATTTCTTTATAAATATATGTCCATTTATCTATCTCTGATGCCTCATTCCTTCCAGGAGTGTCCTCCAAAGGGGGTGACCATGGCAGAAGACTCTCACCTGATGTCATATCTTCCAAGAGCTCCAGGAATTTATCTTGAGTGTCATCAATTAGTTTAGTGCGCTGAACCACCAGTTTGCGGAGGGAGAGGTAGCCGCTGAGTACTGTGCCCACCAACCGACCTTTGTAAACTCTCTTAATTGCATCAACATCAATAAACTGAGACAATAGCTCAGTCAACACTTTGAGAGCATAACCTGAAAAGAAGGAATTTTATCATTCAATTGCCTTCAAATTATCTTGTTTCTCTTCTGCTATTTAAGTCAATTTCCTGGGATTCTGCTTAAAGATATAATAATAAGGGTAAAAACAACAAGGATTGGCAGCTATGATGAATTTGCCTTCTTTCCTTGTACATTTAACTATGTAACATGCTAATGTTTATAGTTACCTGTGACTTGGATATCATACACTTAAACTACTTGTTTTATTATTCAAATTTAGGGGGCTGATCAATATATATACAACTCACCCTGACTGAGATCTGTGGTTAGTGTGACTTCTTCCAAGGTAGTAAGGGAATGAATTTCTGAAGTGATGAGACTAGCAATGGTGGGCAAGACTCCTCGCAAGGCCAAGTAGATCTTCCAATGTCCTCCTGCCACTAGACTTTGGTATAATGATACAAACTCTCCAGCACTTTCTCCAGCTTTTCCAATTTCAGGCAAGAAGGTTGTCAGCATGTCTAACACCTGAAAAATATCAAATTACATGCAATTAACTGTCTTCTATCTGTAAAGAACAATAGCATTTTAAATTATTACAAAGGCAGACAAAAATTAAATGCATGGATAGTGGTTCTTTACTGTATTTAATTCTTTGCTTGATGACATAAATGAAGCTCATTATAATTCAGAATTTTGGTTAAAGTAAATGCACACAATGTAATGAATCATCAAACTTAAACACATTTCCCATGCAATTTTCTAAACTTATCTACTAGACATTACTAATTTCTAAAGCAGTACCTCTTTTTTACGCTGGACAGAGGTACAAAGGGATTCCACCATTTGGGCAGTGACTTGTCTGGCCATACGTGAAGATGGGTTGAAGAGAACTCGTCTCAGCCATGAGGTGTCCTGCATCCTGAGTTCATACAAGTGCCGCACTGTGCGAGCAAGCCATCGTGTTCCAAATTTCTCAATCAAATACCGTTCATGAACTTCATCCTGATGAAGTATAACCAGCTTTTAGCATTTTAATAATAATGTCATTATAACCAATAAAAACACTATAAGAACACAGATTGTAAGGTAAGACATATAATATGGGAATGAACTTTCAATAAAAGGGATATGTGTTTCACATGTCGCAATCAAAACTACAGTTAATGTATCATCAACCCTATCTCTATTTTTCTATTTTATAGAAACAAAGTAGCTAGTAAATTTTAATCTTAGCAAATACCTTTTTCATTTTCGTGACAGACACTTCAGTTGTTTTTCTTACAAGCCGCTTCTTCCAGTATTCGTAGGAGTGTTCTGGGTGGCCCGAAAGCCATTTGCTGACATCCACTCCAACCTTGAAAGACAAAACAATAATACTATCTTGGTGATGACTATGAGAAGCAAGAAATTTTACAGACACTTTATTCGCACTTCATAATGTAAGCTAATATCATCCTTGTATACAGATATATGACATGCAAAATTATTCTAATTAGTTTTATCAAGACCAATAAATGAGTACCTTTGAGCCTCCAAGGTATGATGCCATGAAGTCTGCCACCGAAGCTGTGGTAGTTCCTGGAACAGTTGTGTTTGAAGTGGCTGAGGTGGTGGGAGTTTTGTCTCGGCTCTTTCGTGGTGGAGGTGGGGTTGGGGGTCTCATGACCCCCTGGAGGATACGCAGGCATGGAAGAGTAATGTGCTCCATCACAGTGGGGGAAGCATTGGATCCACCAGCCATCAAGAACAGCTGAACCACACACCTATCAAGATAAAGGAATATTATAAAACAAAATACCATGTAGAACAATATAACTATACCATTTGATGCTATGATTTCAAGTTCATTCCAGAAAGTTTATAAAGTGGAAGTCAATAAAGTTATTGCTATGTTGGAGTGGGTTTTCTTTCATATTTAAAACAACAATATATATATATATATATATATATATATATATATATATATATATATATATATATATATATATATATATATATATATATATATATATATATAATATATATATATATATATATATATATATTATTTTATTTATTTACTTTTTTTTTCTTCCATACCAAGAAACCAACCCACAGACTGGTGTTGATGATCAGTGTTTGATGAAGTGTAAATGATGAAATGTCTTCATTAGCTGTCCACAATTTTTTCTTTTCTTTTTGTCAAAATTAGGCACTACATTGTGAGACATGATTTCATTACCATGTTCATGGTGCACATGCTGCAACTCATACAGGTCATCCTTACTTACATCCAACACAAGGCTGGTGATAGCACAAAACAAAAAAAATTACAAGGGAGACAACAACATAGCAAGGAAATACTGTTTAGCTGAAAATTAAATCTGTTCATTTGATAAGGCATGGTATTTTATAAAGCTTCCCAAAAGACTTTGTGGTATTAACTGTTTATACCCTACAGGG
Source organism: Scylla paramamosain (assembly GCF_035594125.1). NCBI lineage: Eukaryota > Metazoa > Arthropoda > Malacostraca > Decapoda > Portunidae > Scylla > Scylla paramamosain. Next base: position 205,162 of record NC_087166.1, read on the forward strand.
TTGGGAACACCTTGAGGATTAAACACTGGAAGGGAGCAAGACAATATGAGCACTAAAATACAATGAACTGCAAAGCTAACCTGAGTCTGTATTCCCAGCAGGAATCCTCCTTCTGAGCTGAGGCTGCCAAGAGTCCCATTTCATGTCTCACAGTGGCAGCAAGATCAGGAGAGCTCACGTGCGAGCGTAAAGCAATACTTATTTTCTCCATAATAAGTTGGTTCAACTCCTGCGTGGCTGACAAGTCATCTTTGGTCAGGAGGCACAGTAGCTGGCGAACCTCACTTCGAACCTGGACACAAAGTTTTGACACTAATGAAAAACTTAGTTTTTCAAATTTGAATTTCCTTGATTATTCCTACTCTAGAAATGTACTAGAGCAAGGAAGAAATGCAAGAAAACTGACATAAAGAGTATAAAAAGGAGGAAGAAATATGTGATAAAAGAGATAAAGAGTGGATGAGGTTTGAAAAATAACCGAGGGAGAAGTGTATGGAACAAGGAAAACAATAAATTAGAAAGAAATTCAGCATGAATGAGAACAAGGAATAAATGTGAGCAGTAAAGGAAACAAGGTAAAAGATGTTGATAGATGTATGTTTAAAAAAAATAATTAGATGAATTATAAACCATATTTCCTTGAGTATAGGTTGAGTTCTTAATGGCAAATATTTAGGCAAAAGACAGGGAGCCGACCTACACATATGGATCAGATTTCTTAGGTTAAAAATACAGGAATCCAAATGTAATATGAAGAGACAGTAGTAATCCTTGGCTTTGGAAATAAAATGTTTACTTACTATGACCTGTAAACAAGACAAATCTTTACCAATTACTTAGTAATGAAGTGATGTATTGTGCCTCTAGCAGATAAAGTTTACAAATTTATAACAGACAACTTTATATTGTGGTTTCATTGGTCCTTGTTGAAATGTTGAACACAAGCTCTTCTGAAACATTATCTTTTGAGCCAGACAAAACCTGCTGATTTCAAAAACATATACACATTAAGGTATTTCCAAGAAATTAATTAGTTTACAGATTGCAATGAAAAAGATTCTTGAAAACAAAAAAGGGAAGACATCTACTCTTATTTAACTGTGAATCTTCTATCACATTATGAGTGTATTTCCAGTCGGTGACTAGCACAATAAATATAATGTAGAGATAACAGTACCTGCACAGTACCCCGACGGAGGTTGTACTCCATAAGGTTGTGGATGAGACCATGTTGACACAGTGCAGCCCTCAGTGCAGGGTTGGTAGCTAATGCTCTCAGCAGAGTAATGCAGTGTTCCGTAGCAGCAGCAGCACACCCATAACAACGACCCCCAATCACAGCACCCTCTTCTAGGGTGTTGTGGACAATGCCAGCACGACTTAATGGGGACACTACAGCCTTCTTTCCTCCCTCCTTTTGTGATCGATCAAAGTTCACCAGCTCCCGGCGGGATGCTTGAACTCGCTATGCAAGAGAAAACTATAGATTATTGCATGTTTTTTAAGAGGATCATTTGTGTTTAAACCAAAACTTTAGGAGAGAAATAGATGACAGAAAAATGTCCTTTACATGGAAATTTCAACAAAGTTACCTTATCTTCAGTGGCTGTGAAATTTTCATGAAAACTGAGATGAATATTCAAGTTATTTTCTAGATCTTGTCTTGGTACAAGAGCATGAGGGATGTAAAATAAATCTTACTACATGCACCTAACAGAAAAAAAAAGTTACAAGACACCTCCATTCATTGCACCAGTTAGCACTTGACACATACACACACACACTTCCTACATAGTTCTCATACTGTTCAAATTCATCAAATGCATAAACAGACAATGAAGTCATACCTGTATGACTTTAGATAAGTCATCAAATGAGTTCTTGCAGTCTCCACAGTACTTCTGAGCAAGTTGCTGGATTGTCCTGTTGACCTGAGTGCCTCCTGAGGTGCCTTCATCTCCACTGCGTGTGGCTCCTTGTTCACTGATGCGCACCACCAGCAGCTGAGAATATAAATTATTTGACTCTTGGATTAATTTGCACATATGAAATATTTGTACAAGTGACATGTACTGTCAATGATACTTCATATTAGTCTTTTACAATATTAAGTGGTGATTTTAACTCACTACAACACAATGGTACAATCACGCTCTAACAATATTCTTAAAAGATAGAAGAATATGCTCATCTGTCATATACATACCTCCAGTGTAGGTTTGTATCCCTGAAGCTGCTTGTAATATCGATCTGCTTTCTCAAGTAAAGTGTTGATACTCAATACTGCCTTCTTGCGGTCATCTTCATTCTCAATAGGATCCACTGCACAGCATGGTCGGCACTGTAGTGTGTAGTCAAATTTGGCATACTTGCAATAGCCACATGCATTGCAGAGGAATGGATCTTTCTCATCATAGTTTATGGCTCTGGAGAGAGAGAGAGAGAGAGAGAGAGAGAGAGAGAGAGAGAGAGAGAGAGAGAGAGAGAGAGAGAGAGAGAGAGAGAGAGAGAGAGAGAGAGAGAGAGAGAGAGAAAAGTAAGTTCCTGGAGACATTCTGATGCCAGAAGGTAAGATATCATTATATTACAATACCTAACACTGCCAATACACTATGCGTTATCAAATATGACTGAATTTGCACGTGAACATAAAGCACCTATATTTCACATGTCAATTTTGGGGGAGAGAAAACAAGGAACAAGGTTCTTTCATAGCAAGCACTCTCTCCTACCACACCTGACTGCCCCACAGCACTTTTCATCTCCCTTACTGCTGTCTGCACCTCTTCCTTCGTTATACTTGCCTCATTTAACTCCCCTAGTACATTAACTCAAATATCTCTTCCAAATGTCCCACTCTCAGTTTCTCTCTCCTCTTCCGCATTCAGCAGTTTCTCAAAATACTCTGCCTTCCTCCTTCCCACCTCATCCTGCCTAACCAACATCCTACATCCCCTGCTTTCACCTGTTCCTCACTATCAGATGGTCTTTACCTAACTCTCTTCACTTCTTTCCAGAACATTTTCTTATTCACTTGAACATTGCTAACGTCCTCCCTTTAGCATCATGTATATCCTGTTTTCTGCTTTCTTTGTGCCTCTCATATGACATTCCATCTTTACTTCACCCAAATCAGCCTAAACATTGAACTGTGTTCAATCTCTCATCTGGTAATATTGGTGCATTAGATGCATTCTCCCCCCACCTAAACATTGGATGACTTACCTGCACTTGTGACACTGATACACATTCTCTCCACAGTTAGCGCACACTCCAGGAGATGCTGGCACTGCTGCAGAACACCGTGGACACTGCAAAGTCTCCGTTGAGGCCTGAAGTAGTTCAAAGATATAAAATATTTTCTCTCTTAAATGTATGCAAATAAAATCACTATGTGAGCAGAAATATAATCTGACCCCTCCCCCTTTCCTGCAGGACAGTAGTAATCTGTGGCATATATACTGCATTACTGCAAGATAGCATATGGGATGTAAATCAAAATAATCTACATGCTGGTTAGTGTAAAACCTCACAAAACAGTATATTTAAATTTTTAAGTCATGTTTAATCAGTATTCCATAAGTGTTCAAAGAAGTTAATTTCTCCCACAAGTTTATAAGAATTTCCCACAAAAGGGCAAAACTGGATAAGCATGAGAACTGATCTTGTAGAGAAGTCAGAGATACTTCTATGGATGCCAACTCTGACTTTGACTTAAAGTAACCAACAACTTGCCTACTTTGCTCAGATTTGGACTTCATACCAATGATTTTTTTCTTTTATATATATATATATATATATATATATATATATATATATATATATATATATATATATATATATATATATATATATATAGAGAGAGAGAGAGAGAGAGAGAGAGAGAGAGAGAGAGAGAGAGAGAGAGAGAGAGAGAGAGAGAGAGAGAGAGAGAGAGAGAGAGAGAGAGAGAGAGAGAGAGAGAGAGAGAGAGAGAGAGAGAGAGAGAGAGAGAGAGAGTAAAAATAAATAAATATCATACCTGAAGGTTCTCGTAGAAGTCTGTGTACTCAAACATAAGATTACAAGCAATAATTGGCAATGGGAAGTCTATCTTGACCTCAATTTGCCCAGCAGACAATGTCACCTTCTTGGCACGATGCCACATAGCTGTAACAAATTTACATTATTGTAATTTGCATGATTATATTTAACTCTTTTTAAAATAATCATAAGGTGATGGCAAATCTATATACACATGCATCATATATCTATAAGGAATTGATACACAGAATACCTGAATTACTTACAAGGTTTATTCTTGAGTTCCACCACAGCTTGCACTGAACGGTTGTTGTAAAAGACGTTGAGAGTGCGAACCATTTTCGTGCGCTTGAGGTCAGCAATGCGAAGAGTAAGTCGGCTGATCATGTGGCTCCCGACTAACTTCACCAGCTGAGTTGTTGTGGTGAAACGAGAATCCACCTGGAACCCATCAAACTTGTCACACCATCCATTTATAACCTCTTTAAATGCTGGAATGTTTAACAATCTAAAGTGCCTACATTAAACAAATGAATGAACTCAATCTGAGGATTCTGCATAAAGTATCTTTAATCACTTAAGTCCTTTGCTGTAATTTCTGTAACTGATCCAGGAGTTAGAAAAGTGTTTTATCTTATAAATAATTAACTGATTTGTCAATCCTTAAAAATTCCTAATTTCAAAACAAAGTGAATGCCATCAGGATCAAGATTAATATTATAACTGCCATCATAATTTTAATTTGTATACATTTACCCACACATGATTTTCCTCTGCGCAATATTAACCAACAAAAGGGGAATATGTAAGCTTTTCAGCTATTGTCAGGCCCTAAGAGGATGCTTCTGAAGAAAATGAGGCATCAGAGAGAGATGGATTGCTGGATATATACAAATGATTAAATGAATACAGATCACAAATATGAATAGACAAGCTTAGTGAAGGCCTTTGTTCTGTAATATAATCATACAGCTTAATGATGGTGATGATGATGATGATGATGCAGAAATTATAATGAAAGACCTTATGATAACTACCTTTACAGTTGACAGCTTGACACTGGAGAAAGGCACCTCAGGATTGTTACACACTAGACAAGGCTCAGACTCCAAATAATATCCATCAAACTCCACAAGTGAAGCCAAAGAATTGTACAGGTTGGCATTAGGATGGTTGGCCAAGAGCTGGGACTGAGTACGCAGAACTGTTACTGCACGGTTAATGTATTCAATAACCTGAAAAAGAATAGTTTTTACAAGTCTGTTTTTTCTTCTGTATATATATATGGTGGCATGAGAGAGAGAGAGAGAGAGAGAGAGAGAGAGAGAGAGAGAGAGAGAGAGAGAGAGAGAGAGAGAGAGAGAGAGAGAGAGAGAGAGAGAGAGAGAGAGAGAGAGAGAGAGAGAGAGTGTTAAACTGAGCTTGAAATTAATGTAATATGGTTCTTTTCTGTTTTTGGCATCACACACACATAAACAACCTGAGACGTGAACTGTGTAATAGTTATGTGGATTTCTTAGGCAACAGTAATTTTCATTACCAACATAATAGATTTTGTATTTTGAATTTTATTTAGTATTTTTAAATTTTCATTCTTATAAATAATAATTTCATTTAATTTTTAATATTTCCATTATTCAATTATGAAATTTTATGGTAGTGGCAGCTGAAGTACCATAAACAGTGTGGTTACATTTATCCTTTCCTTACATTGTCCACAAGCCTAGATTAATTTTCCTCATTCTGTCCTAACTTGATTGTAAAAATGACTGCCAATAACCATTACCTTCTTTTCACAATGCTGTGTCTTAAGAGAGAAGTATCCCAAGAGATCCACAAATTGTGCTGCTTTACGTCCATAGGCTGGGAGGTGAGGCCACAAGGACCACATAAGAGTGAGGAGGGTGTCTTGATCCCGTGGTGGGGAGTGTCGGTATAGAGCCAACACTAGGGAATGTGCCTGCCACCGCACACCCGTTGAATTAGACTCCAGAAGGAAGGTGCACACAAACTGACTGATCCGATTCCGGTCCAAGTATCTGAAGAAAGGTGGTAGAGTACATGATGGAGTTATTTTATGGTGCTTAACTCCACATGATGGTGTACTAAAAAAATTCAATATTACAATACATAGTAAACATAGAATATGGTGGCTAATTTTGGTGAATTCTGATCAGGGCTAAAAGAGGGGTACAACAGCATTAGTTAATAACCATGCACAAATACACTGCTTTCTACAATATACAGACTATCTAATAAATGTTTTCAATTCAGGTTTTTACATAAACATTCAAACCCAAATTCTTTTAATAGTTTGTAAGCTGAGATATAGAAGGACACACATAAATAGTACGGCAAGACTAAAAGGACTCAGAGTGAAGAATTTGTAAAGATAGTGTATGTGAGTGAAACTGAAGATCCTTATAGGAGAGCAACACCACAATGAAAGTGAAAGATAGGGTAAAGGAGTACATTTGTGAATGAAATGTTATTACAGACCATGAGCTTGAACAAGCAAGAAGGGACAAGATAGGGAGAGGTGGAGGTTTTACTTTCATGGTTATCCCTTTGGGAGGTGTTCCCTAAGGGAGTGGGGCATCAAAGTGAGATAGACTTTTTAAGTTGTCTAGCTTTTTTCTCTCTTCTTTATTTCAGTACAGATAACTTAGATTTCTGTATTTTCTTTATGATAGAATGTCTAAGCAAGTCTAAATCTGGTGCAAATTTCTGGATACTCAAGGTTATGGTAAAATAGTTTGGCTGCTGTTCATAAACTTCAGTCTTGCACTCTCACTCTCACAAGTTCCAGTACTCCATGTTCCAATTTAATTATTCTCCTTAACTAGCTACCTATCTATACCAGGTTAGGAATCCCACACAAGATATCCCACACAAGGCACCACACACTCATACACATATTGTTCACACTCTTAGCCATGTAGACACCTGGGGGAAAGGGATGGGCCCTTTGACCACTCTACTACACCCCTGGAGTTTAGCTATTGCACAGCTGGCCACATATATCCATAACAAAGCATAAAAGCATACAATAGTTTACCCCTCCCCTTTCATAATTAGGCTGTTCCCTACCCTGCACCTACTTGAATCCTGAGACTACAACAGATGCAGGATACTTTGGACAAGCACAAACAAAGCACCACACACTCACACATCATTCACACTCTTAGCTCCAGTGGAAAGGGATAGCCTTGTGGCCCACTGTACTATACCCAAGGGGTCCAGGCACAGCACAGCTGGCCACATCCATAGCAAGGAACAAAGACAAGGAAAAACACTTTCATCTAGTTACATAAAACAATGTGCTTACCTGTTAATCTGAGCTACCAGAGCAGCACAATGGGCTTCCTCCCCACGGGTCTCTCCTTCACTATCCTCACTGGAGGCCCTTTTGCTGCCACTCTGCAAGGTAATGAGTATTATTCCCTTTCAAGAAACTAGACCAACAGCTAAATACTATAGTATTAGATAGTAAAACAGTATAACAATATTCTGAGCCAAATGTATATTACATAAATATGTATACAAAATTAGTTTACAAGAACTATTATAAATCTGTGAAGGGAATGACATATCAGGTTGTGTAACTATATCGCTCATGAAAACAAGGAAATTAAAACCACTATAACCTTGGAGCTATCAGAATTCTTTGAGGAGGGACAGAGGGCTGCCTGAAGAAGTTGGAGGACTGTTGGAGCAACACCTTCCTCTAGGAGGCAAGACACCTCCATCAGGAAACCCAGGACACTCTCATCCTTTAAGCAGTACCTGTAGCATTATGACAGTTTTTAGATGAACCATTCAGGAAAACACATCAACATTATGATGAAAAATAATCTAGAATGAATTAACTTATTTGAATAAAAGAACTTCACACATGATAATCCCTATTCAAATGGATTTCACTGTTATTAAATAACCTTTGCCACCTTTATTACATACAATTAAAGAATTAAAAGACTGGGCCTTTACTTATAAACAAGCAATACATAAAGCAGAGATATCCATTACAGAAACCCACTTTTGCCAGTTTGGTGTGCGTGATGAAGCTATATCAACACAGGACTTGAGGTGCTCAATCAGCTGAATAAGAGAGTCATAGGGAAGGCTGATGGGAATGAGGGATGCACTGCCAGAAAAGCTGAACCCTCCCTGTGCACACAACACCTTCACATCCTGCAAGAGAAACAGACATTAGAATCCCCTTGTTACAGACAAGTTTGCTATTATTAGAGCAAAGTACGGAAAGGGTGGCAGATTAAATTAATTAAGAGTAGCAGGGGAAATCATTTTCACTCACAATAAACATCTACCAACATGGGAAATCCTCTCCACTTATCTACATGATCTGTTAAAACAGTACATCACCTTATTTTCTTCTCAGGGACTTTTGAGCAAAGAGGTGCAAGGAGTGGAAGAGACTTTTCTGTATATGTATGATTTTTTTTAACTGGACAAGTTAGTTTAACTGGACAAGTTCATGCATTTTCACCATACATGTAATGATGGAACGCACTGAGCAATATTGCAGTTAAATTTTGCCAAAAGCTTGGTGATACTTGACACAAAAATTCATAAGCCAAATCTGCACACTCACACCCACCTAACATGATATAAATCCAAATACCTTATGTCTAGCCAGATGCTTATAGGTCTAGCAAAAAACACTTCATCACAAAATTGCTCAGTATCAAAATGACCAATTTAAACACTTTTACATTTTCAAACATGAAGATTCTCCAGATACAAAAGAATACTTTTCTAAGTTAAGTACCTTCATACACTCACCTTTATGTGATAGTCAAGGGCATGCATGTCCCTCATCTGACGATATCTGTCCTTGTGACCACAAATGAACAGCAATAACTTGCGCACCTGTCTGCGCACCACAGGGGTTTGCTGGGTCATCATGTACTCACACAAATAGTGGGACCAGGCTGGTTCAAACTGTCCTCCTTCTCCAAGTTTCTTCATCTTTGAAGGTAAATAAAATAAATTAATATGGAATCCAAGCAGTAAAAGAAGTCCTATTTGAGAGTGACCGAATTAGCTTGTGTATATGTTTATCTCACTGTGTACAAGATGTGTCAAGTTCATGTTGACCTCTTTCATTATTTAGTTTTATTAATTGACGTAGATGAAAAATCACAACAAGTAATTCCATTTGCAAGTAGTACAATAATACCAATGGGTATGTTAACCCTTATGCTCAGTGAAGCCAAAATAAATAGTCCAACCAACACACTACATAAGGCCAGAATACTGGTCCAGTTCAACTCTCCCAGTCATCACTGAGCCTGATGTTTCTTTTGATCTGAGCCCACAAGGCATGCATCCAGCCCTACTACTGGCTTATCACTTCCACCATCTGATGCAGCCAACCAATCACAAGACTGCTTATAATTATTCAATAGACAACAGTGTCACGGCCACAACAGTGCGTTCTTACCTAATTGTTCTTTACAGGATTGAGTCAAGTTCATAATGAGATGCATATAGAAAATAATAAATAAACTGAATGTCAAGATAAGGAAGGTGAGTCACATAAAATAATCATTACTCAACTCCAATGACCGTAATACAAGTGATATTTGAATTTAAATTCAGGGGAAGATACATAAACAACCATTAGCTCATACCTGATATGGTAACCTGAGGACCATTTCAGTCAGCAGGTGTGGGAAAGCAGCAAACACATCATGGGCATGGCCTTTCACATACTGGCGCAGGAAGAAGGGTGACATGTCTGGAGGCACTGTGAGAGGCCGAGGCTTCAGTAAGCCGGCACCAATAACAGTCCCACTCTGTTCCTTAGATGAGGCTCTCCAATACTCCAGCAGAGCCTTCAACAGAGCCAAGCAGTGATCCATGGCTCCTGAACGCACCAGGCAACTGGCTGTGGCTTGGGGTATAACACTGGAGCTCTCATTACTGGGTCTAGCTCCTGATTTGCTGCGAGACATCATTACACCTGCAAAGGAGTTGTAAATAGATAATTTTTCTAATAATAATATCTCTTCATATTTTTAGAGCCCAAAAAAGCAGCTTGACAACCAGCAACATAACTCAATGAACCTTGCAAGTCTAGTCCTATACTGCCAATATCCTTTCCTAAGACTAGTCCTATACTGCCAATATCCTTTCCTAAGAGTATCTCAATACTTTTTTCATCTACCTTTTAACTTTATCTTCTACTTGAAGGTCTTCAACTTACATTACAGTATCATCCTTTCTCTTTAAGTACAAAACCAACACATTCTACCCATTCTTATTATTTCCCTGATGGCCTCAATCACATAAACTTTGCATAAACCCACAGGATGGTAAGATTATTGGCCTTCTATTCCTACACCTAATACACACACACATGGAAGCAGGAATGAGGTGCTTCTGGATGCAAATATGAATATTAACAATGTAAATACCTTGTCTTAGTTATACCATATACTGTTTTAAGGGGGATGAGAGCCTGTCATGTAATAGGAAGATGGTTCTTTAAAATGTAGTTATTCCCCTAACATATGAAAAGCAATTTTATAATAAGAGTAATTAAAATGGTAATTAATTTTTCATTGGTGAAATATCCTAATAAAGTAGGGTTAACTGTATCATAACAAAATCTTGCAAACTTTTGTTGTAACAATCATGATGATGAACAAATGTACATTCTTACTTAGAAGCCTCATGACCACCAGCTGGACCTCCCTGCTTGGTGTGCGCTCTGACACAGTGTTCAGGTCAATGCTTCCCATGTTGAGTTGTGTCACCAAAGCAGAAAGAACTGCATCTAGACTGGCCCGGTCTCTTGTGTCATTGCCATCAAGGTCAGAGGTGAGCATCAATAAGACCTACAAAATCAACACATTTTAATTCAATATATTGTATTTACAATGTGCTATATGGCTCATGCTCCAACTATATTTTTATTTAACATGTGAGCAACCACCACAAATGTACAGATTGCTTCTCATTAATAAGAAAATAATTTTCTACCTGGAAGAAAGGAATGGCAGTGACACCACCCACTGAGGCCAAGGAAGGAATACGTTGGATAAGGGCATCCAAGAGGGCTAGTCGTAAGGTGTGAAGACCAACGCCTCCTTCTGGTAATTCTTCTTCTATCAATTCACCCTGAAGGAGAAAGATATCACAAATTTTAACAAATTTTTCCATCATTATATAATTATAATTCATGGAAATGGTACTATATATATATATATATATATATATATATATATATATATATATATATATATATATATATATATATATATATGAAATATCTATCTGCCTCTCTTTATAACAGACTTAAGCCTCTTGTCCCTAGGTCACATACAGTTATATCATGGCTTAATACAAGATCCAGTGCAGCAGCAATGCATTACGTATACTGCATGTTACAGATAATTTTTGGTGGCCTACTTTTTTAATATTCTCTTTTTATAATAAATCTTTTAATTAACATTTACTCATTAGCTCTTTCATTGTTCCAATCATATATAATGCACCTCAACCACCTCAGAGAAAGAAAGAGAGAGAGAGAGAGAGAGAGAGAGAGAGAGAGAGAGAGAGAGAGAGAGAGAGAGAGAGAGAGAGAGAGAGAGAGAGAGAGAGAGAGAGAGAGAGAGAGGAAGGGGGTCAAACTTTTTAGTACACTTGGCTACTTCCAAAACACAAAGAGACTCTCCTTTTGCTCACATAACTCTTAACCATTTCTCAATACAAACCAATACTTGATTGTCTCACCTGCATAGTAGAAGGTAGAGCTGCTGCTCCTTCTCGTAGTGTTGTTGATGTTGACTCATGGCCTGTGTCACCATAGGCTGAACTGCGCCCAGACACATTATGCTCACCACCAAGACTCTCAACAACAGAGCCTCCAGACTCACTCCCAGCACTTCCAGCCTTAAGCAAGACAAAAAAAAAAAAAAAAAAAAACTAAATGAACAGGTACTTAAAGGAATCTTAAGTAATACATATATATTTCAAGTTCAGACCAAAAATACTATAAAAATATCTAAAAAAATCTCATAAAAAGTGATTGATATGTCATTGCCAATTATCATTTTCTGGTAGTTTTGTTTTATCCTCACTCTAATTTCCAGAAGATATTGTCTGTGCAGTTGTTTCTCCTTAATACAGAGTGCAAAGCACACAAATGATTATCATATATGGAACTTAAAATAATTATCACATATGAAACCTCAACCACCTGAAAACACCCTTAAAAAAAAAAAAAAAAAAAAAAAAAAAAAAAAAAAAAAAAAAAGCCTTATTTACACAGTACAATGAAATTACTAAAATTCTTTTCACTTTCTTGTATGTGTGTTGCAATGAACTGCTTCCTTTGGAGATTGCCACAACAGAAATATTCTCAAGAAAGCTTCTCCGTGTCCTCCATGTGTGATACAGAAACATACTTGCATGGGCTAAAAGAGGTCTCCCTTCTACTGTATGTGTGATTCATATTCAGCTCATAATAATGTAACTGAACTAGCTTCCTCCATTCATTCTCTATGCATACCAGAACATCTCAGTGGACTTTGTATCCAATGCACACCATCCGCTAACAAAGCCCACTCTTCCATACACATCATCTCATATACTCTGTAATCTTACACAGTTTCCAAGACCACAGCCATTCTGAGGCTGGACATGTCACACATCCACTTACATGTTCAGCAGGTGATGCCCTTAGATTGGACCCATCTGTGGCTGCAGTAGAGCCATCTCCATCATCATCATCTGAACCATTGGCTGAGGCTGTTGTATCTGAGTAGTGGCCATTCTCTTGACCATCTGCACCCTCACCATCCACACCATCTGCTTCCTCTCCACCATCCTGCACAAAGGTAAAAAAATAATCTATGATATCTTGCACTAACTTAAGAATTTACTATGGATACGTTTTTCAATTTGATAAATGGTCAATAAACACAGCCTATGTTGCTGACAGGATACAAGCTTTCATGCAAATGCACAATGTCACCAAGTAAGAGTATGATCTTTGAAGGACACACCCTTGAAATTTCTCCCAAGCTCTTCAACATTTGACTAGTCAGAATCACATACCCATTAGTATTGTATTTCATGAAATAGCCAGACCTTAGGCCTCAGGATAAGATAATGCAAAGAAAATTATGAAAATATGCATACACAAACATTTTCCTTCATGCATAATCTTTCACTCACACACACACACACACACACACAGTTTGGAAATATTAAAGCCACCTCCACCTCCCATTACCTGATGAGCTTCCTTGAATTCATCCACAGCCACCTGGACAAGCAAAACACCTCTCTAGCTGTTACTTTTGTGGACTTCAAAAAAGCCTTTGATCTTGTTGATCACACTGTTGTCATCAGCAAGGTAATAAGTCTGGGTCTCCCTCCTAACCTGGTAGTGTGGCTAGCCGACTTCCTCAAAGGGAAGCGTCAGGCCGTTCACTATCAGGACTCTGTCTCTAACTTCCAACAGCTGACATGTGGGGTCCCCCAGGGGACCAAGATGGGTCCACTATGCTTCCTCCTCCTCATTAATGATGCCCTCACTGACACCCCCATTGCTGGAAATATGTGGATGACTGCACTGTGGGTGTCCCAGTCTCCAACAAGGACCCGGACTACTCTCCACTGCAAGCAATTCTGGAGTGACTGCAGACATGGACGGAGGAGAGCAAGATGACCATCAACCACAGCAAAACTGTGGTGATGCATTTCTGTACCTCCTCTGTACCAGTGCCCCCTCCCCAGCTCACAGTGGGCCCTCATCCCCTCCAGGTGGTCTGACGTGCCAAGCTTCTCGGAGTCACGGTGGACGACCAGCTGACCTGGAAGCAGCATGTCGCCAGCACCGTAATATCCGCTACCTACAAGCTGTAAATGCTGTGCAGACTCAGGTCGCTGGGTACGCCGAGAGATGAGTTAAGGGGGGGTGTACCTCACCTTCATTCTCCTCAAACTCATGTATGTCTCCCCAGTGTGGTCCTCCTTCCTCACACACACTCAACAGCTACAGCTGGAGAGCGTGCAGAAAGGGGCATGCAGGGTCATTCTTGGCCCTGCCTACACCACCCATGATGAAGCCCTGACCACCCTGAGTCTGTCCAGACTATCCACCAGGCACCGAGAGGCTCTGGAGAAGTTTGAAAGGGGACTGCTGCATCATCCACGTCTCAGACACATGCTGGCACCTGACACGCCTCGCCTGGTCCGTGCCACCAGACACCACAACAAGATAACGTCCCTAAAGGCGCCGCACACGGACCGATACAGACTCAGCGTGATTCCCACCATGGTGCGAGCCATTAATCAATAGTATTTCCCTTCTAGATTAGACTAAGCTTTAGGATTAATGTTAAGTATTTCCCCACCCCCTCTGTACATTTTCAGTTTGTTAACTGCCTGAATAATAAACCACTTTTTATTATTATTATTATTATTACACACACACACACACACACACACATCAACCAGCACAGAGAGAGTCTAACCTGTTGTACCTCTTGTGGATTTGCCTGGGCATTGCCTCCTGGCATTCCTCCACCAGCCAGCACTTGAAGGCTGTGTAGCACTTGTCCACTTAACCCTTGTAGACGGTGCAGCCCTGGCAGGCCACCCACCAAGCCCTGCAGACCTGGATGAAGGTTGCCAAGTTCAGCTGGAGCTTGGCCTGGTTCCTCATGCAAAGAAAGAGCAATAGCCAGCTCCATCATAGCATCATCGTCATCAGCTGGTAGATCCAACATGCCTCCCATAAGAACTCCACGTAAATTAAGGCCACCTGCTCCGCCACCACCACCCAACATTCCCAGAGCCTCCAGACCTTCGCCACCTCCACCTGCAAAGAAAGAAATAATTTCTGAAAACTAATAGTTTGGAAATTTTGTCACAAAGATTACATGGCATGATGTAACCTACACATAGAATAAAGAACATCATGAGAAAAAGGTAAATATAAACAAGGCTATGCCTTCTTTTACATAGCATGCATGCACTTCATACACTTCCTGTAGCAAATTTTGTAATTTGTGTATAAAAACAATGGATGTAAAGGCTACTAGACTCACCTGGTTCAGCAATAGGATCAGGTGCTTCAGCTCCTTCAAAAGGTGGTTCAACCAAAGCAGCTCCACCTGCTTCCTGTGGAGCTGCTGCTGGCTTCTCAGACTCCTCCACTCCAACACCTGCAACAAACTTGTTAGTGAGGCAATTCACTCTATATCTGTTTGGGCTTCACTTTCTAAAAGCAATTAGTAGAAATAAAATATAAAAAAGATTATGATAAAATCGTGCACAATCTACCTGGTGTAGAGCAACGTGGAGGGCTGGGGATGAATACTTTGCGTCTCTTGTGACGTGGTCTCAACACCCTGATTAGGGCTTGCTTGGCTCCAAAACTAACAGCTGTGTCAGTGCACAGCAAAAGTTCTGTGTAAAGACGCACAGCAAGAGGAACAGCTGAGAGAGAGCAGACTGTGTAGGCATGGATGATTTCCACAACTGCCTGAACTGTTGCTTCTATGTATGTCAATCCTGTAAAATAGTATGCTGATAAGGAACAATGTTAACAAAAAAATTTACACTTCAATATTAACCATCTTTTTATATGTAAAGAAAGTTGATCAGTAATTAATATATATAGAATACTTTGCACATACACACATACATACATACATACACAGCAAAGCAGAATGATTGGCATTCCATTTCCACAGGACCATACACATACAGAATTTCAGGAATGGCTTATGCTGTTTAACAAATCCTCAGACACCAAGGCTTTGTACATGTCTCACCTGGCTGGCACATGGGAGTAAGGAAGAGATTGGTGGGCTTGGCATGGTGCAGAGCCCAGAACACACTCATCAGCTGAGCCAAGAAATGATTATCGTCACAGCTCACATCATTGCCATTGCTGTCACCTCCCTCAAGGGTGGCTTCAGAGTCAGAAGTAGTGTCAGAGGTCTTGCTTAGAGTGGAGTCTCCATCACTCTTCCTGGAAACATCTCCCTCTGCTTTGGGTCCAGGTGAGGAAGCAATCACTTCAAGCTTTCTCATATCCTCCTCTGAGTGAACAGCTGATAAGTCTACAGCAGCCACTTTTTCAGTGTATCTACAACAATAAAGTTATACTTGAGACATGAGGAACAAGATGTTATTTTCATATTTCCTTAATAATCTTTAAAGACAACTAAAAACAATGCACACAAAAGACCAATATAAAAGAGCAATTGGTGGGCTTGGCATGGTGCAGAGCCCAGAAGACACTCATCAGCTGAGCCAAGAAATGATTATTGTCACAATATATATATATATATATATATATATATATATACTGAAGACAAATCAAAGGGTGTAAAGGTCTTGCAAGAGACATTAAGAACTAGATTATCTCAAACAAAATTGGCCTTTGTCAATGCATTTATGGTTCCATCTTTATTTAAAATTGGTATGTGATGAATTTTTCCTTCAAACACTGGTAATGTGAAATCAGCCTCACTTGACAAGGTTGTGGGGCCGAGCCACAGCAACATTCCTGGCTGTGACCACGAGACGGTGGTATGCTTCACAGTCAAGCTGGTGAGGGTCTGTCACATGGCGGAGGTTACTTAGGGCTTCTACCACACTGGTGAGCTGTGCTTCATCCTTATGATTGTGGTAAGCCACTCGGCTCTGATGCAGGGATGCAAGTAATGTCCGGGTGTGATGCTGGAAGGAGACCAAAATTCAACTAAATTCACCAAAACAGCCAATAAAAGAATTATACTCTATTATTACCTACTACTAATAATACTAATGAAAGTAACAATGCTCTGCATTGTTACAGTAATGCTCTGCACTACCAACAGACATGCTACTACAACACACTTCATTCAATTTAGCTGCAGCCTTGCACCAAACATTTCCTACTTAAGGCATCTTCCACATACGATATGTCCATACAAACATTAAACAACCATAGAGACATTACACCCCCCCCCTGTCTCACTCCTGCACCTACACTGAAACTCTCTAAGCTTTCCTTCCACCTTCATATAAGTCCTTATTTCCCTATATGCCGTATCTGTCCATGTATGGAGTATGCTTCACATGTCTGGGGGTGTTCCACTCATACTGCTCTTCTAGACAGGGTAGAATCAAAAGCTTTTTGTCTCATCAACTCCTCTCCTCTAACTGACTGTCTTCAGCCTTTCACCACCGCAATGTTGCATATCTAGCTGTCTTCTACCGCTATTTTCATGCTAACTGCTCTTCTGATCTTGCTAACTGCATGCCTCCCCTCCTCCTGCGGCCTCGCTGCACAAGACTTTCTTCTTTCTCTCACCCCTATTCTGTCCACCTCTCTAATACAAGAGTTAACCAGTATTCTCAGTCATTCATCCCTTTTTCTGGTAAACTCTGGAACTCCCTGCCTGCTTCTGTATTTCCACCTTCCTATGACTTAGATTCTTTCAAGAGGGAGGTTTCAAGACACTTATTCATCAATTTTTGACCACTGCTTTGACCCTTTTATGGGACTGGCATTTCAGTGGGCATATTTTTTTACTGGATTTTTGTTGCCCTTGTCCAGTGTCCTTCCTACATAAAAAAATAAATAAATAAATAAAAAAATAAAAAATAAAAGTAATTTTCTTGCAACAACTGCTTTCCTATGGTATAAATTTTAGGAACATTCCAAAGTGTTGTCTTATCATCTCCTATCCTTGCTATGCTATGCCCTTACCTGCACTGTGGGAGGGAGAGGTAAGTTAAGCAATCTGGTGGCCAGGTTCAGGGCTCCAGCTCGAGCTACAATCTTTTCTGCTGGTGTAGCTACAAAGCAGCCATCAAGTGTCTCAAGAGCAGCAGAAACCAGACGATCCACAGCAGTAAGAGGCAAAGGTGCTGATGAGGCTCCACCCAAAGTAGATGATTCACTGCCAGTGCCTGATGACCCAGTGGCTCCTGTACCACTCACAGTGGCAGAAAAGTCTTCAGGTTCTTCTGGCCACCCAAAGTCTTCCTTAGTTTTTCCATATCTAGGATAATAATTGAAGTAGATGATATAAATGTCTGACCTTCCAACTATTTTCTCCCTAAAAATATCATTACATGTTAATCAAGCACAGCAATAATTTTTTCAATAGAAATTCTACTTACATTTTAACAAAATCCACCATTGTTACATTTGATGGATCAGTTGAAGGACCAAAAGTAATCACAATGCGCTTGTCAGCTTGCAGTGACTCTTCTCTTGTCAAAGGAATATCAAACCACCGGCTACGAGTAGCAGTGATGGAAACACTCCGACCAAATACCTGAAAACAAATTCCAGAATTATGAACTTGGCTGAAAAAGACTGTGAATAACTAATGTGTGTGTGTGTGTGTGTGTGTTGTACATTGCTACAAGGTCTTTGACACATCACAAAATAAATGATTAACAAAAAAATACAAGGCGATGAGCAACAGGGATGTCTGATTTCTGGGCTATAAATTAAATAAAACTACTAGAAATGTACTATGTTACTGTTCAAGGGGAAGTTGGAACTTTCCTGTGGATGGTATACATTCACCTGTTTTTGATTAACCTCCATTTCATTTAGCAAGTAAAAGCATATTAAGAAAATCTTGTGTCAGGTCTCACCTCTAAATATGTGGGCATTTTCTGGGTATCCACTGCACCAACTGAAACCCTCAGACCACATATGACAAGAGTGGAGTCATTGTTGGTTACTTCCAGTTGGAAACCTCCTGGCTTGGTGGAAGCCACATACATGCCTGATGAATGGAGAAAAATTATCATGCTGATAGTTGAAAATACATCTTAACCCCTTCGTTACCGATGAAGTACCATAGTACTTCATGTGAATTTTCGGCTGCCGAACCGATGAAGTACGTGCGAACTTCATCGGTTATTAATGATAGCCAGGGCTCCATATTTCTCGGTTTGTATGGTTTTAATTTACGACAGTGACAAATTGACTAATTGGCACCTTGTGTTTCAAGGACGTTGGGCGGTGGTGGCGGGGGTGGTGATGTGAATTGCCGCCACCCCTCAGTGTGATTTGACAGTGACACGCGTTGCGTCATGGCGTCTTTGTTTTCCTCCAGCAGTGATTCCGAGAGTTATACCACTTTTGACGATGACTTGCAAGGATCAGACGATATTCCAACACAATCAGAAGGCCTCGCAAGTGATTCATTAACATTAACTACCTACACGAAATTATGAGAAGCGCTCGAAAAACTCGGTCCGGGGGAAGGGGGGTTGGTTTGCGTCGGGATCATGGAGTCGGTAACGAAGGGGTTAAGCATTTTGAATGACTCAAAAAAAAAATAAATAAAATAAAATAAATAAATAAATAAATAAATAAATAAATAAATAAATAAGCAACAAATAAATAAGTAAAAGAAATAAAATAAAAGAAATAAAAAACAAATAAATAATATAAATTTAATATCAAAGCACAAAACATGTAAGATAATGCATTTATAGCAATAACTTTGTTAAATGAAAACTTCTAAGTAGCATTTACTCTTAAATATATGTATGAATACACACCTTGGCTGTTGAGTCTATTCTTCAGCTGCTGAACATTGTACACTTGTAGCAGATCATTTCCTCCATACTCAATATCATTCATCATAGAGCAGTGCTCAAAGAAATCCACTGGAAATACAACTGAACCTGGAAAATGTAAGAGATCTTTAGAACCATAAAATATTTTCTGCCATGTCTGGGAAAAAATTTTAATAGCATTACAATCATCAACATCCATGCTGTCTGAAGAGCACATTAGGTGTATTCTGTGCTCTTAGCAGTGATTAAAATTTTTGTTCTTTACAGTGACATATCAAGTCTTGCTGCTGAGTAGTTGTCTGACAGTGTGTCTCTAATCATATGGTATATTACATCATCTCACCAAGTGTGTCTCAATGGGCTATTGAGAAGACACGTGTGTCATCTGGGAATGCAAGTGTCTACATATCAGGCCGGCAATCCCACCCACCTGCTGCACACAACCCACAACTGGACTTTTGAGACAATGCCACTCTTCCACACATTATCCACTCCAAGGTCTTTCATTACATTCCACTCATTCCCAATCTTTTTCTTGGAACTCTATCTTCTTTCTCCTTCTTTACCAACTCACTCACTTTTAAAACTCACTTTGCCTTATCCCTTGTCAATAACACTAAAAAAGGATAAATTTTCTAAACTTATTTGAAACATTCTGAAAAAGAATTAATAATTCTATTCAGTTTTAGTCAAGAACAATGCTAATTTGTTCTTAGCACAATTAAGATATATGATGATTATTTGAACAGTTTAAAGTAACTGGAAACAAATATTTAAAAAATACATAACTCTTTTATTTACTAGAAAAACACTCACTTGATAATGAGAGCGATCCTCAGTTGTTGAGACATGACAAGATATTACTACATTTTTTTTTTACTCTTGGCACTTGTGGTGATGGTCACTTACACTTGAGTTAGACATTCATAACTGCATTTATAAAATTAATTTCTATAATTCTACTTTAATCATGGTATACTAATTTATTGTATGTTATATATAATACAATCACAATAAAACAAAACAAATAACACACATCTACATACATATTGAAATACATGACTGCAACCTCACCTACAGCCTTGCCTAAAATGTTGCTAAAGAATTTAACTTTCTGAAAACTGTGACAATACTTCAATACTGAGAGAGAGAGAGAGAGAGAGAGAGAGAGAGAGAGAGAGAGAGAGAGAGAGAGAGAGAGAGAGAGAGAGAGAGAGAGAGAGAGAGAGAGAGATTATAAGGTTTATAAAAGTGGACATACAATGCTTCAAGTTACCTGATGGTCGGCCCAGTTTGGGGACTTTCTTTTTCCTTGATGGACGAAGTGTTGATATGGCACTGATAACTTGCATCTGTGGGGACAGCCAGAAGTCTGTGCGAATAAAAGCTAATTAAAAGTTTGCAAAGAACATTGTAATTTATAATGCAACTTCTCTCTCATGAGGAAAAATATACACAAACACACTAGAATTTAAGAAGAAAATGGAAACTGCAAGTTGACAGCAGAGCTATAGGTGGTCATCCCTAGATATAAAATGTTCTTTATCAACTCATTATCCCAATCCATAAATTTATTGAATCTTCTTTAAAAGATCCCTCTTAACACTTAACAACCTGAATATTGAGTTTATTCCAGTCATCTACCATTCTATCTCAGAATAAATTTCTTTTATCTCTTTTCTTATATCTACATAGCAGGCCAGCAATCCCACAGAAGATGGTCCATGTTATTTTCTTTATTTATCTTTATTCTTTCAGATTAAAATCATAAAGTGCTGGTCTTTTTTCCACCTCTGTAAGCAACATTTGTCAATATTCCCACTCATGGAAGGGAGTACTTGACGCTGTGGCAGACAGGACAAGACAGCGTGAAAGCAGTGGGAGGCAGGCTGGCAGCCACCAATTGTGGCTTGTGTGTTGCTGCCATTTAAAAGAACAATTTAAATTGCAGGCCACTGTGGCTGGCCACAGTGATGTGGTTGGAAAAATGGCTCCTCCTGCCATGTTTCACCATTTTTTTGTGGCTGTCACGAAAAAGTTGCCCATATGAATGGAGCCATATAGATCTGTGTCTTCTATACTTGACCATTTTTTTTTGTGGTGGCCATAGACCACAAAATGTAGCTTGTGTGAATGCAGCCTTAACACACCAGTCACCCATCTTAATACTCTACATGGAATACTTTGCATCTGGCTTGTATTTAATTTATTAGCAAAATATTCACAGAACTATCAGCATTAATCTCTCCTGATCTCACCCTTTCATCTCCTCCATAATCCACACTCCATTACCCTTTGCCCTGATCTTGCCTCACCCATCTCAGCTTCACCTGGCTTCCCAACCACATCCAAAGACCTCGCTACCTACCTGACCTGGCCATAATTCCCTCACTACACCTCCAGACCTCTCACCTTCCCCTTGCCTACTGCCAGTTAACTATCTGGAAGTACCTTCTTAATCATTCAAAACTCACCATCTTAAAGTCAGATGCTCTATTTCTGTTCAAGCTTCTGGACAATCCTTCTCATTTTAGATTGAACCTAATTTTATAACAATCACAATTATCTTATTGTGTAAGATCTGTCTGCCTGTTTCCTCTATAATAACAAAAGAGAGATTCTTAAACCTGACACTTGCCTGTTGTCTGAGAATTAGCATTGTATATTCTTAAGGAGCCATCTTCACAAAGTAGGATGAGAGTGGTCTTGGCCTCATGGCTGGGGGCCCAAGAATGCCTCAGAGCCACCAGATCAGTCATTTTGCTCTTGGCAGGCAGCACACGGATTTCTTGTACAAGTATCTGATCTGGCTTTACCATCAGAATCACTGGATTGTTACCTATAAAAATATCCATTTGTTAGTCTTGGATTCCTCCAATTTACTCTACAAAAACATTAAATGTAAATACACTAGTCTGATACCATCAACCTTGTTTGTATAAAATGTGGTTAAATTTAAATGTCAATAAAACAATGCTATATATCCCATAATACACAAACAAATTCATTACCCACATTACAACCAGAAATATATTTGAAATACAATATAGGTAAGTAAACTCAAAATTGCCTTCAGTCACAATACTACTTACTGGATTGTGTGAGGCAAGTAATGAGTCCTGGATGACCAGTGACTTCTCCCCACTGACACAAGGGTTGAGGTGCCATTTTGCTCCCACTGCTTCCACTACTGCTGCTGCTGCTACTGCTGCTGCTGCTACTGCTGCTGCTGCTGCTACTACTGCTGCCACCACCACCTCCTGTTCCATTTCCTCCCTTGACACTTACAATGAACAGTTTGTCTACTTTCTCATTATCATCTGTAAGCAAAAATTTTGTATTATCAATTATTTTGAAGAACACCCGCATTTTTCATTTGTCTCATATTTATAGAAATTAAGTCCCAAATGGATCACTATTTATGTTGCAAAATAGACATGGATTGTGTGACATCTCTAAACATCTCAAAAGTAGTCACTTGGTTCCAGAAACATTGATGCACAACCTGTCACTGGGGAGCAAATTGAACTGTGTCTAAGATAAGACGCAAATCCTCAATAAAATAGAGATACTAATCATGGGATGTTAAAGCAATCAATCATGAATGAGGAGACTTAAGACAGTGTATGCGTAACTATCAGAAACTGTATTGAACTCTTAAGGGGCGCAACTGGACGAGTTTACCTTAAAAAATTAGTTTTCGGTATCTCTCTATATTCTCTTAGATTCAGGCAAGGTGTTTCTAGGGAAAAGTTTAAATGCCATCAACAGATTAATTTAAAGGGCTTCATGAACATTTAAAGGGCACTTGGTGAGTGCACTGGCCTTTTAAATATCCTCTTTTACTAGTGTTGATGTTCTAGGCCTCATGAAAGCTACAAATATGGGGTTTTTGCAGTTTTATTTTTGTGGCCTCTTACACCTGGCAGCCTAAAGGCAGGCAGCGGGCAGATGGACTGGCTGTCAAGGTCACACAGTCAGGTTGACCACTGATGGCCTCTAACTACTGTGTCAAGCAAAAAGACATAAGGTAAGTTTCTTCATAGATTAGCTCATTGAAAAAAAGGCTTATAACTCAAAAACCACTGACTTCTGGAGAAACAACACTTCAACCAAAAATAATGTACATTCAGAACTCCATTAAGTGTAAATATTTCAGCTTGATTGGGTAAGAAATAACCGAGATGACATTTTTGCCAGCTGCACCCCTTAAGGGCATTAAGATAAATAATATAAATTTACTGAAGTTCATTATGATGAAATGCATTTCACAGATATGAAAATGGTAAATATCTGCAAGGAAGCTAAGTAAGCATCCTACATATTAAAATGAATACACACACACACACACACACACATATATATATATATATATATATATATATATATATATATATATATATATATATATATATATATATATATATATATATATATATATATATATATATATATATAGATAGATAGATATAGATATAAACAAAGTACACAATAACTTACTTATAGACACGAGAGGGGCAAGGAAACTTTTGCCATGAGAATAACTGAAGCACAACAACTGAAGTGTGTGGGAGTAGTAGACTGACACCCCTCCTCCACCAATCTGTCCGTTACAATCCTGAAAAGGAGACAAAACAATTTATTCAGTTCTCATAAGAACAAAAGCATATGAGCCAAAGAAGAAAGAACTATGAAGGATTTCTAACAGTGAAAAGAAAAAAAAAAAAAAAAGATTCTGTAAAAAGCTTGAAAGATGCAAGTAGAAAAATACAAGAGAATGAGGAGAGGTAAGACAAAATTGCATTAACAATTGGAGGTACAGGGTAACCAGATAATAATTAATAACATTTAGCTATAGGAGACTGGAAAAAGAAAACCCTGAATGACTTTCAAACACTTAGTGACTCTCAGAGCAGCTTACTTTTAGATCATGATGGTGAACTTGTAGAACATTTGTCACATAGAATGGACCATGCTGTGCTGAACTCTCTTCACTCAACACCTGTGTGTAGATGTATCCAGAAGATGCCATAGCTACTAGGTAGCAGCTATTATCCTGCAACAGAAATGCAATAATTATTACTCAAGACTTTCCCATGGTAATCAATGGATGGGTTAATCAAGTAATAGCATTATTCCTGAATGAAATTTTAAAGATATGCTTTACCTGAGTACAAACAAAGCAGGCATCCTTGATCTTTCCTGAAGGAAGAAGGAAGAAATACTGTGGGGAGAGTGAGTCTGCACTGAGATCATATATCTTAACAAACTCAGCTGTGATAAGGGCCAGTTGGGTCTGTTGTCCAGGCAACCAAACAGCTTTGATGATGTAATTGCCTGATTCCAGCTGAGGGTGAAGCACGAGGTGGTCTGACACACTGCCTGCACTGGCAAAGGTCAGTACATGGCAGTCCTGTCATAAAAAAAAATTATACATGAGAAAAAATAATGTGTAAAATATAACGATTTGTTAAAACTTTTCAGTTTCAACACAACAGTTTATTGTGCAATGTCATAATTGTTTCTACTGACCTTCAAACCACAAACTGCAAGATAGTCGTCATTAGCTGGATTAGCAGTGATGGACAGCACAGTGAATGGCACTGGGGCTGAGGACAGGCGAGTTAGGGTCAGCTTTCTTTTGGCAGAGTCATGCTGCTTGAGGAGTGAGGAAAGTTGCAACACAGTAATTTTTCCTTTTTCATGGGACACTGCTAGATGCTGTCTTTTTCCTCCTGGAGAGGCCAGACAGCACATGGCCACACGGCGGACCATGTAGGCAGACACCAGTTGGCGGATGGTCTGTCCTTGCTCCCCTGAATAGTTGAGGCGCACATTCTCAAAGGCACCTTCTTGTGATCCTAAGGTTGGCAGCATCAAGCTCTCAGTTGGCTCAACAGGCTGAAATTACAATTTGGATCAATGACAGTAAAAAAGTTACATTACAAGAGTGGTAAACTTTGTACTCTAAACCTCACAAGATTATAACTCTCAATTTTGGGCTTGTGGAACTCATACCATAACAGTGAAATAAAAGCTCAGCCTACCTCTTACACTACTCAAACAAATTTGGTGTTAAGATACCACTGCAATGAAAGTTCTTGCAAAATATTTCTTGTGATATATAACACACACACACACACACACACACACACACACACACACACACACACACACACACACACACACACACACACACACACACACAGAGAGAGAGAGAGAGAGAGAGAGAGAGAGAGAGAGAGAGAGAGAGAGAGAGAGAGAGAGAGAGAGAGAGAGAGAGAGAGAGAGAGAGAGAGAGAGAGAGAGAGAGAGAGAGAGAGAGAGAGAGAGAGAGAGAGAGAGAGAAACAAGTTTGATGTCGGAAGTTTGGGAAACAGTTAATTCAAGACTGGACATCAAATGCCAACACCATTTTTTAAGATAAGTGGAATCCTAGCCTTTTACTCTTGGAGGTGTGATGGCAGTCTGACTTATCTAAATCTTGTCCTATTGTAGCAGTAGTTCCACAAGCTTCTATCCTTGAGTCACATTAACACAAGGGCCTAATTTTATATGCTTTGTTACATTCTACTTCCTGATTCACTTCCCACTTAACTTCATGTTTTATCCCTCAAACATGGTCTTCATCACTATCAGATACCTTCCCTGAACTATTTGCAGCATGTAATATCACCATGCACCATAAAAATGAGTTTATTGATTTCACAAACCTTTGGAGTAGTGTGAACTTGATGCAAAGCTGTCAGGGCTCGCTGGTAAGAGCCAACAGAGCTGGATTCAGTTGCATTGGCTTGGATGGTGGGCATGAGATCATTCAGCAGGTCCAGCACTGTGGCAGCCACCTCACTGCTGCTCACTTCTCCCACTAACAGATCTCTTACATTTTCTGTCATGTGGAGAAAATCATATACGAAGAAATTAGTTGGTGTGCATTCAAAGTTGAAGTCCAAATACAATAACCATAGACACTAAAGGATTCTGATCATTATCTTACAATGAGGACAACAGAAAGTCTTGATGGCAGAATAACATGGAAGGAAAGGAAAGGTAATTGTCAAGATATATAGGTTGTACAATCCATCCTATTATTTTTATTTCATTCTTAAGGAATGGTTATGAGTGTGTGTGTGTGTGTGTGTGTGTGTGTGTGTGTGTGTGTGTGTGTGTGTGTGTGTGTGTGTGTGTGTGTGTGTGTGTGTGTGTGTGTGTGTGGGGAGGGAGGATGCTTTAAAAAATTTGCAAAGTAGACTCACCTAGCTTCTTGGCAAGGGCTTGTCTTTGCTTGTGTGTATCATCTCGGTGTTTGTCCTGCAAAGTAGAAAGTGTTAGCCATAAATAACAGCACCTCCATTCACGCACACGCACACGCACACACACACACACATACACACACACTATCTATATATCTGGACAGTAATCCCACACAAGATGGTCCAAACAAGGCACCAAACACTTAAACACACATCATTTACACTCTTAGCCCCATCAGCCTCCGGTAGAAAGGGAGTCTCATGGCCCACTATACTATACCCCAAGCGCCCAGGCACAGCATAGCTAAACACACACATCCACAGCAAGGCATTGTGTGGTGAAGCAAGTTTAGGAAAAGGCAACCTCAGAGTGGGTGATTCATAAGCCTAAAGGTACAGGATTTTTCTGTTAAACTCTGCTGGTGCAAGGTGTGTAGTGTGTGCAAGTCCCTTTAAAAGAAGTGTGTGGTTTAGCCAATGAAGTGGTCATTCTCTAGTCCCATCAGTGTGACATCAAGTGCTTCATACTATTAAATACACAGTGCAGTACAATAATGTGGTTTATAAAGTACACAGGAAAGTATCTATAATATATTGGAGTGGGTCTCCAAAAATGAGGCTCCATTTTTTACACTTTGAGTTATTTTTCTCTTACATAATCAATGCCCCTTGATGAAAGTTACCTTTAGAACTGGAAACATCAAAACAAATACATAAAAAAAAATAAAAACTCCAAAACATACAATTTCTGAATGCCTAGCCCCAACAATCTGTTTTCACCCTAAAAGGAAGCATAATTCTTGCTATCATGGTAATTTTCTTTATGTAGTCCAATGGAATATGTTTCAAGCTTTTCATGAACACAAAAAACACTGAAATCCACTAATGAATACCAGATGCAGACAGAATTTTAAAAACTTCCTTTAAACAAGATTTTCTCAAAACTATAAAAATGGCAGGCTGCCCCATTGGTCCCATGGAAGTGGTATATTGAAAACCATTACCAAAAACACCTTTAAACAGTCATTAAGCACACAATCTAATACAAGTTCAGTGCTTGTTCATAAGTACTTCCACAAGGACATAGCCATATCAAAGAAGCCTCTATAGTTGCATTTCTTCCGTGCATATTTTTACCCTTTCATTCTCCTCCCTACCCTTCCATGTATATACTCAAGCATTCTGTTTTCAAAACCTTTGATATAAAATAAAGCCCAATATATACACTTTTAATCATCTTATGTTCTGCCATTCTTTTTAAAAGGCCTACACAGCTAAGACTGCTGCATTTGAACCCACCAACAACACTCATTCCTTCACCTATATTTAACATAACAAATCTTTCATATGCTCCTTTGTTACCTTCAATCTTCATTTCTTTCAAATAACAAGCAACCCTCAAGTAACCTTTGGCTTCATTTTGTGTGGGGTTCTAAATTATATCACATCATTGCTTTGTCTATTAGCAGTATCACAACCAAAGGGATGAGAAGACAGACTGGCATTGAGTTCATATGATCCTCACCATCTGGGTCACCTGTGAGGGTGATGAGGGTCGTCGTCTCAGGGAAGATGGCAGGAGAGGCTCCACCCCAAATGCAGCTGGACCACTGGATGACCCTGTGCCATCCTCATAAGAGGCTGGACTACGTTTTACAAGTGCCTGAAGCATAAGCAGACGATAAAAGAAAATATTTTTCCTTATTCATAAGTATAAAAATAATGATAAACAAATGAAGTGAGCCCTAAATCTCCATACTTACCTGGCATGATCCATCCTCCTTTGCCCCACAGTCACAGAAGAATGCACCATATTTGGAGTAAGTAACATCATGACCACGGTGACACACACGTGCACACACTGTGCAAACCCCAACACCATCTACCATGCGGCAAGTGTGGCAATGGTACCAATGCTGGTGCATGAATTCCTTCTGAGTAAGGGTAAAGGTGCACAGCTTGTTGCACATACTGTCTTCATCCTGTTGAATAACATGTACAAACAATTATGAAGGATCGCAAACAGCAGTGAATTCTTAAATCCTTTCTTGACTGTTTGATTATGCTACTCTACACTGCTAGCAGATGAGATATGACAACACAGTGATAAGGCTCCTCCCTAGTCCACCCTTCCCTCCAGGCAAGCTAAGGCAGAGCAATTAGTTGGTTACTAAACATGTGGTCCTCTTGTACTAGCCCTCAATAAACTGTCTTTTTCAGTAAGGTATTCATAAAACATAACAAAACCTAAACTTGCTCATATAACTTAAAGAAATAAGACAGCACTCACTGAATCTTCCCCAGCACTGTCCTCATCCTCTTGGGTCAAATCATCAACCCAGTCAGAGTCGTTGTCAACTGTCAAATCCAGCTCGTAAGGAGGAGAGGTCATGCCACTGCGGTAAGCCACAGCCCAACGTTCACTGTTCACCTGTATGAGCATAACCATCATGAGGCCAAACAGCTATACCATCACAGATAAATATTCAATACTTGTATGATACAAACAGTGTTGCAAATGTTGTATCTTTTAGAACTGTCAAATGTGATGAAAATTATACTGCACTGGATTATCTATCTAGTCATTCAATAATACAATGAAAGTTTTATCCCAAATGATTCTCTATTCATGCACTAGTGGTCCATTCTCACCTTGAGGGCTGCTACTACATCACTGACATAAGTAAGCAGGTGGCACATGGCTTCAAGCAACTCTTTGTCATTCTTTCCAGTCATAACCTGTATACATTGGACACTGGAATAAAGACAATATACATATCAGTAAGCTAAATCAGACTTACATCTCTCTAAATGTTAAAATAAAGTTTACTTATCCATCAGACCACACCACAGAAGCCCTAAGTTTCCCATTAAAGTTTTTCAAAGAAGGCAACTCTGGCAGGTAAGTTCATAACTGCATTCCTCCTTACACAAACTACTTTATCCCCTCATTTCTTTATAACATCTCTTTTGAACATATGTTAACACTATCTTCACTTAGTATAACCTATATTACCTCACAACTGCATTTTCCTTGGCAATGTTTCTTTTTACCATGTCTTCTGACATCAGCTTCTTGAAATTCCCGTTGTGGTGGTAACAGCCATAGGTAGGCATTATCGCAATAAATTATCATGATAACATCAATTTACAAGTCATCTGATAATCATTTTCCCACGTTATCGATTCATCGGTATTGCCCATACTTTTGGTTCCAAACTAGCAATGATTAATAGTTTTTGCTTTTGAAACATGAGCATGTTAAAGTTTTAAATTTTCAAAATCAAATGTCGTTATGTTATTTAAAACAGTATTTTTCATTAATGAAGAGACAGGATAAACATTGAATTTGAAGTTTTCTAAGATTTTTCTAAGTTTTCTAAGATAAATATAAAGATAAAGATTTGGATTTTATATTTTTTTTATTTAAAATATCAATATCATTATCACTAGTATCGGAATACTGGATTTATTGATTTATTGGTTATCACCTTATAGGGTGATAACCACCAAAGTAAAAAAATCATATGTTGAAAAGCACACAAAAGTAGACTAAACTAAATATAAAACTAATTCTATACAATAAACTTCTTCAATATTTAGAGACAGATCTCCAGCATTATTTTCTTTACTGAAATATTCTCTGATAAGAGCAACAGGACAGATAAAAACATGTGCTGTGTGTTGAATTAGTGATGAACTAGCCTCAATGGCAGTAGCTGATAAATAAACAGCCATCTTATGACTTCACTCATGACATGCCATTATGCGAAAAAAGAACTAGATATACAAATCTATTTAAGACTCACCACTGAGTGACCCAGAGAGTGGCTGCTCTAAAAAGTGTGACATGGCCCGTGCCTGAACCAGCACTGGCCAGGGAGGACATGATTGAGAGCAGGTGAGTCAGGCTTGCCAGCCCCTCATTGCCTCCGCACACCATAGAGGAACCTAGCGGCACCAGTGATCGTAGTAGTCCATGGGCCACCTCCTGCACAAAAACCATAATCAGCAATATAAAAAATAAAATTATCATTATTTTAAATGAAGAAATACTGTGAAATATTTGATTATAATTACACAAAAACATACCAGAATTTTGAAAGAATTCATCTTGCACTTAAGATTAATCAGAACTTATCTACTTGAAAGTCTGGAATATCTATTTTTGATAAGACTGGGGCAATTGAAATTCATACTTCTGCATTCTGGGTGTGTTGAGTTATGATGTAGGCTGTGAGAGTCCTCAGAAGTTGCCAGCTTGTTGGTGTGGCTTCACCATCACCTGTAGGTGGTGAGGCAAGCAGATGGGTAGACAGCCAGCCCTGCAAGATGCCAGACTCCAGCCATGAACCCACTGAAATTCTGCTGCATACTGAGGCAAGAGTATGGTCCGTGGGATTCTTTTCCGCTGCAAGGGTGGTATAAATAAATAAAGACTACTTCTGAACAAATTATTAAAACTTAAGACATACAAACACATACGTATACTAAGGCTGTCTCCCCCAAAAAGAAGGTAGCCAAGACAAGGCACACAACTTTCACACTCACACTCATTTACACCTCTCTCCTCCTCATTCACTCCCTCTCCTGAATCCTTGTATATCCCATATAACTCCATCTGTACCTTTTCTGATTCTCCTTACCAGTACTTTACCATACAGCTTACCTACTGCACTTAATGGACCTCTATGATTAAAGCACTCATGCCTCTCCCCTTTTCTTTTATGCAGAAGAATTACAAATGGTTATGACAGTTGGTAAATAACTCACCTAGCTGGAATAACTTGATAAAAAACTTGATAATATGGGTTGGAAGGCTGGAGGACTTCACATCTCCACTGATAGGAGGACTGAGGAGGACTGATGAGAAATGAGACTCTGCCAGAAACTTGTCCAAAGCCAACTTTCCAGCTGGAAGCTCCAGCAACTCCTCCAGCACTGAGGTACAGCCTTCTAATATCTGTTCATCCACAACTCTGCAAAGTCAAATTCAAGTCGTATTAATGAGCAACAGTAATCAACTGGGATCAACACCATAATCATTATGAGCAGTACATTAAAATGACTTCTACAGAACTTGCAAGTTTCATTTTGCATCATATTTGTTTTCATGTGATAATTCATAATTTACCCTTCACAAGTGGCTGCAGACTGGAGGAGACTTTCAACATGTGAGAGTAAATGTGAGAAAAGTGTAAGCTGGAATGGGTCTGGGGAGGTAGAGGAGTCCCCACCCTCTTGAAGGGGCAGCAGACGATCAAGTGCTGCTGACAGAGACTGTGATACGTGGTCACAAGTGGCATCTGCAGATAGGCTGATGAGGGTGCTGGTTAGCTGTCCACCAGTCTTATCATCATCATTACACCATCTGTTGGATAGAATAACATACTCAGAAATGTAGTATCCAAGGTCTTATTCTTGATTACAATATATATATATATATATATATATATATATATATATATATATATATATATATATATATATATATATATATATATATATATAGCTTGTTTTTATGCTGTGGAGGCATGATGAATTTTTCAAAGCTCTCTTACCCTGCCAGGTCTGTAGCAAAGGTAACCAAAGTATGCATGACATGTTTCAGCGCCAGGTTGATGGTGAAGGTAGACTGAGCGGACAGAGTCCCCACATGACCCATCACAACACCTGACACATAGCTCTCTCCTGGCAGCACATCTCCACTCATGCTGCTTTGCTGAAAATTGAATATATAATAAATATGTATGTATGTAACATGTATGTCATGTTATTATGGCATGAATTTTCTTTTTTAAGCTACCGCAAGGCTCAAGACAGACTATGTGGAGTGAAAGGTGTAGTACTTGGTTAAGTGGATTAGACACTGGGAACTAGCACATGGAAGACGAGGTCCTGAGGAAAAGACCAAGAAATTAGAGGACAACAGATACACCGCATTGAATTTATGCATTATAACAGCTTCTTGAAAATTTCCTTGTTCTTTAATCTGCTCACCTTTCTCATAATAACAAAGGGGAGGAGGGCTGATAAAAATTGGTGGAGACAACTCACAACACCTAACTTCATGGAAGCTGTCTTGACAAGAGATGAGATGTGAAGTTTCCAGTTTATACTATTAGTAAGGGACTGACAGAGGATGTTCAGTGTAAAAGAAGGGGGCAGCTAAGTGTCATTGAAAAAGAGAGAATGTTTATCTGGAAAGTTTTGAGTTGATAGAAAAATTAAGTTTTTGAGACGATGAACAATACTAAGTTTGCAATGCCCCAATCAGAAACTTTAGAGATCAGAAATCAGGCATTCTGTGCCTTCTCTACATTAATTGTTCAATTTCTGAAGGGTGGATATCTGAGAAGGTGTGGAAAAGTGCCAGTCAATATACATCTGATTGCTTTGTAACAGCAGCAAGTTCTAAATGTGATGTTCTTTTCAATGTTATTCAGTTTTCACCTAATTCTGTAAAAAAACACCAATGTATGATGAAGAGGAAATCTAACAGAGTTATCTGTATAGATAAAGAAAGTATTTCTCAATACTTGTGGAGGAAGGTAGAAAAATTAGAAAATCTATTGCCAAAAATAAACCTTGGAAACTCCAGCATAGATCCTGAGAACGCAGCCTTTCTAACACCCATTCAAATATTTCCATAGCAATGCACCTTAACACTTATAATGAATAGATATTCCAAAAGGTTTCACTACAACACAACTCACCCAGGCATGAGCAGCTGGAAAGTCTGTCATGGTGTTTGCATTCCAGTTGTCAAGGACAGTCTTTAAGGGAGCAGGCAAAGCAGAACGTGTGAGACATGGGGGATGCCGGCCAGCACGAGGCAGGTGGCCGGCAGATACAGCAAGCACTGAGCAGTAGGCATCTAGAGCCTCAGGGGGAAGTTTACTGCCTTCCTCTAACACACTGTTCATCTGCTGCAGTAAACTCCACCTAGTTATGATGAGAGATATTAATCAGGTACACATACCACATTTAAATATATATTCTTCATCCACTAAACTCTAAAATTCAATTCAGACTCCAATGTAATTCTTAACTTCATTGCCTATTCTTTAACTATACATTCTCTTCCAACCCTTTAACTTACCTTGTGGCATGAGAAAGTGCCTGAATCAGAGTGAGGAGACCAGTTATGGGCAGCTGTTCTGCAGATATGTCAAGAGCACGCAGGAGATCAGCACCATCACCAGAACGAAGGTCAATATCTCCTTTCTGACAAGCCTCATCCAGTGTGACCTGGAGTCTTGCCAACACAGTATCCAGCATGTATAAGTCAGAGAAGGCTGGCAGTTGCTCTGGAGTCATCAGTGGCATGTTCACCATAGAACTATAACCCTACAATACAAAGAATCAAGTTACAGGATAAGTTATCTCATTCATTAGTTAGCATCTCTAAATATTTAGTACAATGACCTCTGGATCCATCTCACACATCATTTTTGTCCCTTTCCATCCATATTCAGAAGCACATTGCTACACTGTCAAACATCACAACTGTACACCCTTCTATGCTATTTCCCTTATCAAGTCATATTCAAACAGCCTTTCCAACTGAACCTTCTTGAATACTACTAATTTTCCTTTCTATATTTTGATGCACCATAAATACTTTAATAAGTCTTACTCACACCTAATACATCTAATCTCCCTCTTAAATCACTTTTTCTTTCTTATATCTTTTAACTCATTTACATTGCAGCAAATTACCCTAACTGGTACGTTCATCTTTAATCCTCTGCTCTCAACACACAAACTGAACTTGCCTTGTTCAGCAGGGTTGTGATAATGTGGTTGGCCACCTTCAAGTCATGCTTCAAGTTGCACATATTCTTAGCCACAGACTTAAGCAGAGCATCTGCCTTCTGAGTTGTCAGACTTTGACGAACTAATCCATCCTGAGAAAAGAAAACACAATTAAAGCTACACATTAAAACAAATACACATTCAGTAGAAAAATTGCTTGAAGCTAAGATTTTGCATCCTTTACTAAAAATAAGAACATAAAAGATAACTACACTCAAAATTCACAAACTTCTTTACACTTCTTCTTTGTCCTACAACAACACTTACCTTTATCCAACCATTAAATATCTTGTGTGAGGCTCTTGGTGCCCAAAGGAGGGCATGCAAAAGACGGGAACCCTCAAGCTTCATCTCAGCCAACGACATTCCCTCAAGGGCTGACACAGAAGGTGGCATAGTGAGAAGCAACCTATAGGAAAGGGAAAAAGCATACTGGACACCGCACAGTCCAAGGTATGTCAGCTGAGGATCGGTGGTTCGCCGCAAGCTGGGGTCATTCTGGCTCCCCACACCCAAAAGACTAACCAGTGTATCATAAAGGGTGCTGTACTTCAGGGTGTCAGGTGTGGCCAGGATAAAACTGCAAGCCTGGAACAAAGACATATTAAAAAATTATCTCAACAATCTTGAACATATTTCAAAGATCTATGAAAATCAGACTGAATAAAGAGGTTTAGTTTCCTAAGTGGTTAAATAAATAAAAAACAATTGTTATTTTTATAATATCTACAACTACTGAAAAGAACTTACCAGGCCATCAAGCTTTGGGGTGTCCTGGGTGTTGGTCTCTGCTGGAGTGAGAGTGTAGAAGCGAGGCCTCAAAGCATAGTCTTCACTGGTGTAGTTCTTTCGGAAGTTCTCCTCTAAGTCACGCCATACATGGTACATCTTGCCTCCTGCTGTTGTGCCTTGGTCTTTTCCAGCTGTCTGACCATCGCACTGTGTCATAGGCTGGAATAAATTCCACTGAACCTGAAAAGAAGGAATGTATTGTTAATTACCATACAGCTGATAACATTTTTAACATTTAGCATAGGCTAGTCTTTAGGAAACCAACCTCAGTTTACGAGCTCATCTTGAACATCTCTTGTACTCCTGCTGCAACTATTCTTCCCTTCCTAACACTTTCTCCATTTACATTAACTGAAACCACTCTCAGCAGTCAGAAATATATTAATTTCCAACAAAACATTAATACTAATAGATGGGTAATGACTATTTCCATTTCAAATTAAGAATAATTTCAGAGAGCAGGTTAAATAGCAAGAATCTGGGACTGGAAAGGATATGAACCCCCTTGTCATGGTGCTAATAAATGCACACCCAGTGCATGCCAGTCAGATACAGACAAGCTCCCAGTGGAGTAACACATGAGGTCTGCCAAGCAAGCACCTGCGCAACACTTCAGCCGACTCTTACCACCATGCGGACAACTCTTGCTACGTGGCCTAATATGTTCTTAAGTCAGTGCAGTTTTAGGTTACTTAATGCTACTGCCCAACCACCACATACGAGGTGCATACACAGCACTATCCTGTCTCCTCCCTCCAAGAGGTCCCTCTTTGCACACAGACATGTTGTCCTCTCTAACAAGGGAGGAATGGCTGCTAGCAAGGCTATTAGGTTTTTCAAAAATGCATCTTCATAAAAAAAAATTTACTAGAGATGCAGATGAATTAAACTCAAAGGAGTAAAATGCACTAGTGCACTAGTCAGAGCATACCCTGTCCCATCTGCATCATTTCCACAAGGTGTGGGTTTTGGTTCATAAGGGAGGTATTAATTTGACTATTCTACAGCTTCAAAAAGCCAAAAAACAAGAAATTATGTTATGGAAATGTATTATTACTTTTCAATAACATAACCTACTCTAGTAGGTGCTGCTTTTTATCAATGAAATTTTCTAGAGCAACAAAACTACAACATACCTGCTCAATTAAAATCTGAGGAGCCTCATACAAGTTCTTCATGAGATAGTCAAATATGAGGAGGAGTCGAGCTAAATGAAGGACCTGAGTGTCCCTCATAGGTGTGTTTATCACTGGAGCAACAGTAACCACAGCTGCCGCAACACTCAGTAATACACTCTTCTTCTGCATGAGTTGCAGAGAGTGAAAAAGAAACAGCAGTAACTGAGCATGCTCCACATTCAAATCTGCCAAATGAAGGGGAAAATATGTATTAGGTATTATATATTAGTATCTTAATACAAAAATTTTAGAAATGTTGAGAAAATCATTTACATAATTTGCTACAACTGCACAACACAACAACCATTAGATATTTTGGCACCTTCAGTTTCTGCTTCTGGAGCAGGTGGATTGGTAACAGACTTAGTGAGGGTGTTAATGACACGCTGCCATATCAGGACACAGGCAGTGTCAGAGTCACACTTCAGCTCATCTTTGTCTCTACGCTGGCGCAACAGAAGAACCTGCAGAGAAAAATTTCAAGAATTATAAAGGTTACTGGAGGCCAATGCTTTTACTTCCTACTGGAGGGAAAGAAAAAAATTCTCAATGATTATGAAGTGTTGTACATGTACTGGTAAGTAAAATATAATAAAAAAAACAATTAATATTTTTTAATATAATAAGAAAAAAATTCTATATATTTTTAATCCCATTCATTGATTTTCACAACATGAACGAATCAAAATCACTTCCCCAAGTCTTTGTGCTTCTCACTGTAATTTTTGTACTTCACAGGCTGGAAGCTTTCCTTGGCAATTTGCCTTCAGATAAAATATTATAATGTAATATCAATGTACACCTGCTTAAATCCCTAAACTACACTTTCCCAATGATTATCTATCACAAAATTTAACACTTCTTTATTTATGAATCATTCCCAGAATGTCAGTCAACAGGTGAGTGGAAGCTTGTTACCTGATTTCAGTTGCTCCTCTTCCTGTGCCTCCTCTTTCCTTTATCATCTTTTCTTACCACTTGCCTTAAGGGCAGTTTTTGCTTTGTCTGCAAACCTCAATAACTTTATCACAGAGATAGCATCATTGACATCATAAAGAAAATACTCACTTGTGCCAGGACAGTAAGAGTTCTTGGGAGAACTTGAAGTGGCCAGTCTCCATCAGGAGTCCATGGGGAGACCCCTAATTGAGCAAGAAGTGTGTTCTGCAGGGTCTCACTGAGCAGGCCTGAGGCTATCACATTGTGTGTGTAGCGGTATAGGGCATAGGAGAACTCGTCATAGAGGGAGCCCAGCACCGGCCCCAAAAACCCTATCAGGCTGCCTGTTGGGATTGGAAGAAGACATTCACTGCAACTGAATTCCATAATGCACATATACACTGGCCATTACCAGTACTTGCTATGATCCTTGTAACCATAATAAGAGCAACAGGGTGTGGCAGAAAGTGCCACATCCTGGACAACCATGAAACTTGGCAAACCCAGCTAAACCTAGGTGCACCATATTCAACCTTCATAGGTACACTATATTTAACCTTCATAAGAAAGTAAGCACTTCCCAAGTTATCATTAACATTAAAATGGAAAGGGATGAATCCAATACACAGAGAAGATTAAGAAATAACACACTTCTTTATAGTAACACTGAATATACCTGAGTCAGACTTTGCTGTTTCTCTGTCTAGATCTCTGATGATGGCAGCCAGAACCACCATGTGTGTCTCTGCCAGTCCTGCACGCACATACTGCTGCACATAAGCACACTCACTCTCCACCAGATAGCTATTCATGAGCAGGAAGATGTGTGAGGCCAGTGAGATGAACTGTAATGAATAAGATAATTACTGTTGACCTTATTTTGAAGATTTTCACTGCTACTAACATGAACATCATCACCTACAAACCATAATCAACATATCTAATATTCCACTTACGTCATACAGTATTTCTGCCCCTTCTTTTCAGTCTCTAATCCTGTCATCTCCCTCAATTCACAAAAGAACATAGGAAATAAGGGAAGCTGCAAGAAGCGACCAGGCTTACACGTGGCAGTCCCTGTATGAAATATACCTACCTATTTCCATCTATTATCCCCATCCATAAACTTGTCTAATCTTCTCTTAAAGCTCTCTAGTGTCCTAGCACTAACAACATGATTACTGAGTCCGTTCCACTCATCTACCACTCTATTTGAGAACCAATTTTTTCCTATCTCCTTCCTAAACCTAAATTTTTCAAGCTTGAACCCGTAATTTCTTGTTCTACCCTGGTTGCTGATCCTAAGAATTTTGCTTACATCCCCCTTGTTATAACCCTTATACCACTTGAAGACTTCTATCAGGTCCCCTCTTAACCTACGTCTCTCTAAAGAAAACAACCAAGGACATATGAGGAATTTTTGTTTCAAATCAAATTTTCCTTACAGACATTTCTCATGACCCTCCATAATAATACGGATGTGCATATTACATACTTGCTACAAAAAATACTGAGAAAAAAAAAAACAAAAAAAAACATGGCAATAGGTATATGGATAAGTGGACTGTAGTATGTTTAAGAATATCTTTCATGGTGAAACAATATGCAATCAGGCATTTATTTGGCAGTTCATCGCTTTTCTTAATTTATGCTGTAATTTATTTTGCAATGAATTGAACTCGTGTGTTTTGCTTTTTGATCAATGACATCCTCTATTTGCTAGCAAACTGAAAAATAAATAAATAAATAAAAAATTAAGAACCTTACCCCGTGCGGCTCTCCCTTCTCAGGGACAATGGTTGTGAGCTCCGAGTTGTGACGATGGGGAGTCTTGGCCTGGGAGTCACCTGGAGAAGATGAAGAATCACTGTCTCCCTGGGCTCCTCCTGATGCTGGGTCATCACCTCCCTCCCCTGGTGTACTTGGCTCCTCAAACCAGGCTCCTATGATTACTGAGTCATCGTCTACAAGGGAAAAAATTAACTCGTTTATTCTGCTGCTCAAATGATAAGTAACATCTGAGAAATATATCCTGCAACCAGTGCCATATCAACCCATGGCACCTCTCAAGGCTTTAACCTCCCATGGGCCTTGACATCCAACCCCCTGCCCTCCCCTCCCGTAAACCACATGGCCTCCTTTGGCAAATAAAGTGGCTAATGGAATAACAACGAGATTAATGATAAAATTTTTAACAGACAAAAAAAGTTGCAAGGGCACCTGCTTTTGGTGGGCCCCTAGGCCTCAGCCTAGTCAGTCTTATGGATAATGCAGCACTGCTTGTAACTGACCTAAAAATGCTGATACTGCTTGGGAAAGCTTTTGTCTGAAGGTTCATTAAAATGCTATGAGAGAGAGAGAGAGAGAGAGAGAGAGAGAGAGAGAGAGAGAGAGAGAGAGAGAGAGAGAGAGAGAGAGAGAGAGAGAGAGAGAGAGTAAATAAATAGAATAATATCTAATCTGAAGAAATGTCACATTCAGATACAGTAAAAGTACCTACCTTCTTCCCCTAAACTCCCTTCTGAAAAATCATCTTCATAATATGTTGTAGAGTCAGAAATGGTAAATGTGTCCCCCTCTGACCAGGGCCGATGTGTGCGCTTCAAGCTACATGCCTGTGGGGAGAAGTGAATTGGCTGGCACAAACATTCAGAGCATGTTTTAATTTTGGTGAAGATATGTTACTGTTTCCAAAATAAGAATAAGTTCACAATTACTGGATCACAACATTACTAAGATATGGCTTGCAAAATGTTCATCATTCACCAGTATCAATACCTTTCTGTATGACACAGTAGCAAGATAGAAAAGGAGTTGCTTTAGTGGAACAGCTGAAAACAGGCGAGCCAAGCGCTCTGTGGCTGTGTAAGTCTCAAGGGGGTCAAGGCGTGCAGGCTCTGGTGGGCGTGGAGGTGTCCTGCCTTCCACCTTGACATCTTCCAGCAGGCCTGTCATCAAGGTTACACCCTGAGAAGCCAGAGCCACACATACCACTCCAAACCCTTGCTGCCTGTAAAGAGATCAACAGTATGCTCAGCACTCAAAACAACAACATTCATCCACAAGAGAAATAGAATTGATCTCTGCCTTCCTATACAAAGAGGAAGGGACAAGGAGGGCTATTTATTACTAACATCTAAAGCATCTACCATAATTTCAGACATCCTCTTTGTCACCAACCCTTCTTCCAATATATAACATTATCTCCTTACCAACATAAAAACATCTACTGTACTTACACCTTAATCAGATTTATCCGGGTTGAAGCAGAGTCTTTCTTGCTAGGACTTCTGCCTTTGTCATCCTTCTTATCCTGAAGTGCTGCTGCTGAGGACACTACAATCATCAGCTGGTGGAGGCCTGTCATCACCAGCCATGATCCCATCAGTTGCAAGTTCTGGACATGCTGTGAGAGAGAAATCTTCTGAAACTACAATATCCAACCTATGTTTCACAATAAAGCTTTACTTCTATTTAATACTAGTTATTCACTTTTAACATTCTATCTGTCTGGTTTGAGTAAGAATCTCACATGAAAATTTCACACATCTTCCTGAAACAGCTTTCATGAAGTTGGGTGCTCTGTGTTGCCACCACCAGTACTTTCCCTCCCTGTCATAATTCTTTTTAGAAAACTGATTTTCCCCATTAATTTTCCATGTAACTTTCAGTTTGAAAGAATTGTTTGATATAAAAAAAAAAAAAAAAAAATTCTTACATGTCCACCAGCTCGAGTTGAGGATCGCACAGCATTAAGGATCACATTAAACAGGTCTAGTGCCTTCTCAGCAATGACTGGGGCAGCAGTGTCCAAGTCGTCCTCTCTGGGTGGCGGTGGTGTCTGGCAAAGCAAGGGAAAAATTATATAATGCTTACATGATCTATATGTGTAGAAGGCTGACATTCCCCACAAAGAGTAATCAGTAAATTATCATATGCAATATATTTTATGGTGAGCTGGAAAGTTTTTTTTTAATTAACACACGAGGACATGATGTGCTTTTTCTTTTATTTCTTTTCATTTCATTTAATCTAAGGCAATGCTTGGTGTGTGTGTGTGTGTGTGTGTGTGTGTGTGTGTGTGTGTGTGTGTGTGTGTGTGTGTGTGTGTGTGTGTGTTACAGAAACAAATTAAAGATATATTTAAAATGGCTTGAACCACACTGCAGATGGTCCTAGTATCCGCCCCTTGGTTCCGCTCCAAAAAAGGTGTGCTAATTAGGTGCATCACAAGAAGATAGGAGTGGGATAACTTGCTAGCCTTTCTCAAGAACTATCTCTAGCTTTCTGCACAGAGACTGCCTCTGTGCATCCTAGTGAAACCTCATTTGTTATTATACTACCACTGCCAAATTTCCACAACACACCTTTGATGAAGAAGTTCCTTGTGAAGCAACAGCAATGATAGCAGTAGTGCAGGCCACAGTGAGGGCTGCCAACAGGGCTGCCATGGCAATGGTGGAAAGCTTCTGAAGATGCACTATGTTTAGGGGTTCCAGGAGTGGCAGGGACATCACTCGCCACACCGTGTTCAACTCACTCACTAGCACATTCAGCCTGCATTCAGAAATACATCACAATATACCATTACATGACAACATAATCAGAGTGAGAAATAAATGTTAATAATAGTAAGTATAAGCTATTTATTTTGTACATAAAGGAGTGTGATTCAGAAATATTACATGTATTCCTCCTGATCGAATTTCTCTGATATAGTACTATCCTATCCACATGTGGGATGATAAACATTTAAGCTTTACTAAACTACAGTTAAAGACCAATTATGGTTAGTTTTCTGAGATGACAAATACAACCAACAAGCTAAACTAAAACAAAGCTATTAAGACTTACCCAGCTTTCATCACTAATGCTTCTGAAATGTTAGTGGGAAAGCCATGTCCTTTGCCTTCCAGCAGATCCTTGTAGCGCTGGGTATATTTGACAATAGTGGGCAGTTTGAGACACACATCAATCAGTTGCTCTCCCCCAAGGTTCTGCAGAGCTGACACACAACGTCCAGCGAAGAGGTTCTGCATTAAGATTAAAATGTTACTCTCTTTTATGTCCGGCAAGACAGTCAAGTTTATAGGTAGGATGCTGCACTAATTGCTCTAGGTTGTGAAGGATAGCAAAGTTGCTGCACTAATTGCTCTAGGTTGTGAAGGATAGCAAAGTTAAATGTTAGTTCACCAGGATGGTCAGTGAAGGGAGATGAGAGCCAAAACTGGTGGTGAACACTGAAGAATCCAAGAATGGAGATCTCTGCAAGATAAGTGTCAGGATGTGCTCCAATTTAAAATTCAAACAGTTGAGGTATTTTCTAAGATTAGAAGAATTAGGTGAGATGTATACATAACAGATTAATTTAGTTTTGAGAGTAAACTCTTAAGTTAAAGTTGAGAATTCAGAGGACACAAGAGCAAGTTAAGTTGTAGATGCAACATCCAGCTTTAGACTGAAAGTGAGGATAGAGAAAGCAGGAGAGAACAGAGAAAGGGTTGCTGTCAGTAGCTTCCAACATCTGTGTTTTGATACAGAAAATGTGAAGCTTAATAGAATGAAGGTGATATTCCACAAATTGAAAATTTGATGTAAGGCTGCAAGTATCACAAAAATTAATATAGAAAGAACTGAAATAGCTGTCAAGATGCTTTGTGTTGATACCCACTCTGATCCTCTCCCCTAATGAAGACTGAAGCTGATGATCTTCTCAATGCCATTTTCATTTTGGCTTTTAATTGATAGGTATAGGTGTATAAGGTACATGTAGCATTGTGTAAGAATCACTTCCAATGTGTTGTAGACAATCATTCATCAACAAATTAATGAGTAAATTTAGACAACCACAAACATTCTAATAAAATCCTATTTATCTACCTACATACCAGGCTGGCATTCCCACACATCATTCACACTCTTAGCTCTGCTTGCTCCTGGTGGAAGTAGACAGTCTCATGGACCACTGTATTACACTCCTGGAGATTAGGCATAGCACGGGTGGGTGGCCACATGTATCCATAGTAAGGCCCACAGCATATATTGGTTTACCTTTGCTCCTTCATAATGAGACTGTTCCTTACCCAGCACTTATTTCAATCCTGAGACCAAAGCAGATTCACGGTACTTCCTACAGAGTGCTCTGCACGCTAGATCCACACACCAATGGGCCCTGCCAAGAATGCCCACACTCATGAATCATGTTTGTTGTCACTTACCCTATTGTGCTTTCCTGGTTTAAGACACTTACCCTCATATCCAGAGCAGAGTCTGACACACTAGCCAGTGGCCCATCTGTATCTTTGTCTGTAGCAGCAGGTGTGGATGAGGTATGGGGTGGTCGTGGCCGAGAACCTCCAAGATCATGTATTGGTGAAACTAACTGTTCCAATATGATGGCACTGGGATCACTCCGGCCCCTGCGCACCTCCTTAGACGAAGAATCTTTTTCTCCTGCAAGAGCATATAAACCTGAATTACTTCCAAGTAATAAAATAGTCCTGGCGCAAATATTTACAAATAACACTGGATACATCAAGACAAATCACTAAAAATGAAGTTCAGACTTTAACTAGCATAGATCACATAATCATTATGTTTAAAAAAATATCTGAACCACTCACTATGTTTATTTTTCATTATGACAAAAACTTAGGCACAAAGCAATACAAATACAAACTGAACAGATGTGAAGATGAAAATAGTGATTGAGACACTGCCCATAAGCTGATGAACAAAAATAACAAACAAGTACAGGATTAAAAGCAAATCATTCACAATAGAGATCAATCAAATATGCCAAAGAAGAAATGGTAGACATAGCCAATTACTTCTTATCTCAGTGGCAAAAACTGGCACTTCTATTTGAAATGTTCTGTCCTGATCTATCAGAACAAACTATAGCTCATCAAGAAAGTTTTATTTTTGTACTATAATTATGATTACAGTTATTGCTATAAATATCATTATTGTTTATTTTTAATTAAAAGATAATTAGAAATTGATTAGTGTTAAACTATTAACAAAATTTCAAGG
The DNA here is from genome assembly GCF_035594125.1 of Scylla paramamosain. Classification (NCBI taxonomy): domain Eukaryota; kingdom Metazoa; phylum Arthropoda; class Malacostraca; order Decapoda; family Portunidae; genus Scylla; species Scylla paramamosain. The sequence continues at coordinate 249,785 of NC_087166.1, forward strand.
TGGTTGGTGTTTGGCTCCTTGTCATAGGCAGCCACTCATATGACCTGTGCGATTACATTTCATGGCCCAGTACGTGTTGATTAGATCATCTAATTACTCAGCACAGGGTTAATGTATATACAATGTTTAGGTTTTGCAAGCAACTGTTAGTATTGTATGTAGTTATCCAGTCTTGATTCCAGCAACTGGCTAGAAGATAGGCAGTGGTATGGGCCTTGACAACACTACCACATACTCTCATTTTTCAGGGTGATTTTGACTTAATAGACAACAAATATGATGCTGATATGACAGCTGACCACACTGTTTGTATAATAAAAATATAAAAAAATTTCAAGTCATGGCAATGAAGATAATCTACATAGTAGTGATTTCATACCACAAGTTTACTGTATTCACATAACTGATATATTTATTGTGAAGACAAAAATAAAAGGCCATAAAAGTACTTCCTTTGTTCTACAGCAATGATCATATATGTAAGGGATATTCTTTTCTTACGTGTAAGTATCACGTTATCTGGAATCGTAAATAAATGTAAGCAAACAAACCTGCATAGCCGAGACTGGGAGGATGACAAGCAATCACACTCACAATGTAACAACACAAGACCACAACACAAACTCTCACACTCAAGACATGATGCCTGATGATCATTCTCACTATTACAACAGACCTGTAGGAGGAGGAGTACCTGGAGCAACAGTCTTGATGTGAGGAGGAAGTTTGGCTGCCTTCATGGCTGCTGTGAGGGCCGCCTGATCAGCACGATGAAGAGCTCCTGATCCCCGGCACAGTGCCTTGATGCCTGCCAGCAGGTGCTTGTCGTGGACGCACACCATGCGCTCTTTTTCTCCCCTATTCCAAAAATAACAGACAAATGAGACGGCACACATACTCATTCTACTATACATGATTAATTTAATTAATAGAATATTATTTTACTTGTTAGTTTTCCTAATTCAGTATGTGTAAAAAGTTATATAAATGGTACATACCAAGACATAACCAATCATTCTTGTTATACATTCTTACCTACAAGACATATATTTTCAAAAACACATACTTCTACTACTACTACTACTACTACTACTAATAATAATAATAATATAATGATACAGTTTTACAGAGCTCTATCTCTCTGTCACAAGGGATAAAACTGCAACTTGCTTAGCAGTAAATCTAGGCAAGTGAGGCCCAGGTCATAAAAAATTTTTCAACCTTGTGTACACATTACATCTCTCTCTCTCTCTCTCTCTCTCTCTCTCTCTCTCTCTCTCTCTCTCTCTCTCTCTCTCTCTCTCTCTCTCTCTCTCCTTTTTTTTTTTGACATGATCTTAACATATGAAAATGCAATTGCCACGTAAATCAGTACTTAATTTCAAAACTTACTCAGCTGGAGTAGTAGATGATGAGCCTGTGGTGGTAGTGGTGGTGGTGGTAGTAGTAGTAGTAGAAGAGGTTGTGGTGGAGGTTGCTCCATTTGTTGTGCTTTGTGTAGAAGAGGTAGTGGCTGGTGGTGTGGTAGCAGGTGAACTAGATGTGGGTGGAGGGACAGCCTGAGCACCACTACCACCAGATGAGGAGAGGGTTGTGCCAGTGGTGGTGGCAGTGGTTGTGGTTGTTGGAGAGGAGGATGGAGATGAGTGGGGTGCTGGAGTGGTGACATTGGTGGGTGGAGAGCCAACATGGCTCACCAGATACTGAAGTAGCACCTTAGCTGCATTTACAGCCTGACTCACACCTCCAACAGTCACTGTAAATCAACAGAATAGGAATACATTTTTCTCTTCTTACTTCTCTAAATTGTATCCATAAATAATATTACAGATTGAAGACAAAACAATGACACTGTAGAGAGAAAAAATGAAAGCAGTCAAACTAACTGAGTCAGACTCAAGTTTGAAAGCAATCTGGAGGAGGGCAGGCCTAATGCCAGCCATTTCTTGTACAATGTTGGGTTTTTTGCACAGCAACAATTGTACCATGGTCACATCCCAGTAGTTTCAATACTGCCACAGCACAAAGATTCTCTGCTCTCATTTTAATTACAAAAAAATCTGATACACACAATCCTTCCCTTTCCAGAATAGCTGGGTACTTCTTATTCCTAAATTCACTATTACTGGCAATGATTTAAAAATGTTTTTAATATCGCAGCTAAGCTATACAATCATTAAAGAAAATTTCACTTTTTTACTTACACTAACACAAAATACAACACATGATAGAAACATGTTCTGAATTCACAGTATGTATCACAATAAAAATTCTTGGTCTTTTGTTATAGCAGGAAGTAGCATATCTATCTATCTATATACGTACTGTAACGGGCTGGCAATCCCACACAGGGTGGCCCAGGCCAAGCACCACACACTCATACATCATTCATGCTCTTAGTCCTGCAAGAAGTAGTAAATGATGATAAATCTGCTGTCTTACAAGTAAATCACATTTCCAATGGGAATTTTAAGGTTCTTATATACTCAGATAGCAATATGTGTGGTGTTTTCAGCATACCCATGGAATTACAAAACATGATCCCTCTCAAATACTTCAGGAGAGAACAACTTACACTGGTGGGCATTACTGGCAAGGTAGTCTGCTGCAAGCACACACAGTGACACATAGAAAGCCTCGTACTGTTCCTCATGGTGAAGAATTTCTTCCTTACTGAAAAAGATTGAAGGCAAAGATCACATTTAGTAAGTCTGAAATTGTATCACAAAAAAAAATTCATCTCAATAATATGTAAAACTGGTTTCCAGAGACTTCATTATTCACTAAATATATTCAAATTTTTGCATCCCTATAAGGAATACATAAATTTTATCCCTCAAAGTAAAACATATCGCCCACAATTTTTGTCAAAACATGTTGGGTTGGTCAGAATGCATATCTGCTTATTAGGACATTTATTTAAGTACACATACTTATCTAGGTATGGTGCAGGGATAATCATGGCACACAAGTGTACAGGGTCAAAATGTTAAGACAAATAGCAACGCAGAGGGCTATCATAGGCAATTAAATGCAGGCAGTTCCCACATTGCTTTTTATGTTCTTGTCCTGCTGCTCCACAAAGAAACTGTGAATGTTCATGTTGGGGTGTGCCTGATGATGGACAGCACACTTGCCTGCTATCAGCAAGAGACCTAAAGATCTCTGCAGGGTCACATATTTTGTTTATGGCAGAAATATGAACAACATGAGTTGACCACTTAACAATTGCTTAAAGCTTGCTCCCACCTCACTGGACCTCCTCTTTGATTTGATAACAAAGGTAGTTGTATCTTTAAGCACACTTACACCACTTTTACTGTTACTATTACAACTACTTTACTAATACTACCTAAGTAATTATTCATGCTCTCCCAAACTTGGCTATATGACTGTAACATGGTGCCCATTAGGGGCAAGTGACTGGGGGTTGCATGGAGGCTGGAGTGACTAGGGTAGGGGGTCACATAGAGGCTGGAGTGACTAGGATGGAGGATTGCATGGAGGCTGGAGTGACTGGGGTCTGAAGTCACATGGAGGCCAGAGTGACTAGGGTGGAGTGTCACATGGAGGCTGTAGTCACTAGGGTGGAGTGTCACATGGAGGCTGTAGTCACTAGGGTGGAGGATCACATGGAGGCTGGAGTGACTAGGGTGGAGTGTCACATGGAGGCTGTAGTCACTAGGGTGGAGGATCACATAGAGGCTGGAGTGACTAGGGTGGAGGATCACATAGATGCCAGAGTGACTAGGATTGGGGGTCACATAGAGGCCGGAGTGACTAGGGTGGAGGGTCACATTATAGGCTGGAGTGACTAGGGTCGGGGGTCACATGTAGGCCAGAGTGACTAAGGTGTGGGATCACATGGAGGTCGGAGTGACTAGGGTGTGGGGTCACATGGAGACCAGAGTGACTAGGGTGGACAGTCACATAGAGGTCAGTGTGACTAAGGTGGGGGGTTGCATGGAGGCCAGTGATTAGGGTCAGGAGTTGCATGGAGGCTGGAATAACTTGCAGCAGGAGGCAGTAGACACCTGCTGAAACGATAATTACTCCCAGTGAGGTCTCAAGCACTGTTCAGGGGGTGCTGTGAACTTATCATTAAACCCAGCTGTGACCTCACTGAACGTTTCCCTTTGTGTCTCACAACACAAGAGGGCAGTCACAGCCTGCCCTCTAAAGACAACTCTCTTCCTCCACACAAAACTACAAGCACCTAATAACACACACACCCTTCACTCAAAAATTTTAAAATCATCATGGCGACTCCTACACCAGCCTCGGAGTCCCCATCTGGGGAGGGGGCCATAAATGTCCCCAGGTCGGACTGCCTTTCTGTCGACAACCCTAAGTGTCTTCTAAACCTTATCTTCTTTTCCTCACAAAAAAACTCAGGTGTCTGAGGCAACTGAAAGTAGCCCCTTTTCTGTTCCCTCCTACTTTCTCTATCCTCATTTCCTCTCTCTGATCTTTAAAAAATTTCTGATTGGGGCAGAGCAAACTTGGTATTGTTCAATGCCTCAAAAACTCAATTCCTCCATCTATCAACTCGACACAACCTTCCAGACAACTATCCCCTCTTCTTCAATGACACTCAACTGTCCCCCTCTTCTACACTGAACATCCTCGGTCTGTCCTTTACTTATAATCTGAACTGGAAACTTCACATCTCATCTCTAGCTAAAACAGCTTCTATGAAGTTAGGCATTCTGAGACGTCTCCGCCAGTTTTTCTCATCCCCCCAGCTGCTAACTCTGTACAAGGGCCTTATCCGTCCATGTATGGAGTATGCTTCACATGTCTGGGGGTGTTCCACTCATACTGCTCTTCTAGACACAGTTGAATCAAAAGCTTTTCGTCTCATCAATTCCTCTCCTCTAACTGACTGTCTTCAGCCTCTCTCTCACCGCCACAATGTTGCATATCTAGCTATCTTCTACCGCTATTTTCATGCTAACTGCTCTTCTGATCTTGCTAACTGCATGCCTCCTCTCCTTCCCCAGCCTCGCTGTACAAGACTTTCTTCTTTCTCTCACCCCTATTCTGTCCACCTCTCTAACGCAAAAGTTAACCAGTATTCTCAATCATTCATCCCTTTCTCTGGTAAACTCTGGAACTCCCTGCCTGCTTCTGTATTTCCACCTTCCTATGACTTGAATTCCTTCAAGAGGGAGGTTTCAAGACACTTATTCATCAATTTTTGACCACTGCTTTGACCCTTTTATAGGACTGGCATTTCAGTCCTATAAAAGGCATATATTTTTACTGGATTTTTGTTGCCCTTGGCCAGTGTCCTTCCTACATAAAAAAAAAAAAAAAATAGGGTGGAGGGTTGCATGGAGGCCAGAGTGACTTGGGTGGGGAGTTGCATGGAGGTAAGAGTGACTAGGGTGACTAGAGTGGGGGATTGCATGGAGGCTGGAGTGATTAGGGTTTGGGGACAGAATGACTTAGGCCAAACTGACTTGTGGCCACACTGACTTGATTCCAGGAAGCCAACCAGGTAAGAGAACCTCAAAATGCTGGCTTCCCACCCGTGCCCCAAGCTTGGATGAAAGTTAAAATTAAGGGAAAGATATAGTCCTACTGTATACTCTAACTGCACATAATAACTTCCTAACATAGAAAACAAAATTTTACATCATGTTATAACTATAAGCTTTTGTAATGACCTCATTTTAGCCAAGCCAAATGTTTCCTCTCTGAATTGCCTAAGATCACCACACACACTACCGCACTACTGCTCACATACGTTTTGTCGCTATACGCATTGGGGACTTATCAGATGTGCCTTTACGACAGAGCAGGAAGGTGTCATTGACGATTTTAACACATGAATGTACTATGTGGCGCGAGAAAATACAATTTTGAAAATTTACAAAACCTGATTAAAACCGGAATACCACCTTGGCTGCATCCAGTGGAAAATAAACTCAACAGAAGTAACACTAACCTATCGCTGGAAAAACCCAAACATCTCCCTACGCCACGTCTGTGACTGGTCAGAAATATCTACACCAAGATATTGCTTCCCTTTCACTGTATCCAATGGTTCATCACTGCCATTACTTTGCATTGCCTTTCAGGATATAAATGAACACGTACAGTCCAGTTCAAAGGTAAGTTAAGAGTTCAGAGAAGACATTTTTTCTCCTTAGGTAAGCGAAGGTGGGTGGTGTCTCATAACATTACATTAAATAACGAAATATACCATTCTTTGAACAATGAGTGCTCCTTACCTTTTCAGTATAGCTTTGACAAGTTCTGGGAGATCTTGTTTATTTACAGAGCCATAGGAAGCGGCCAAAATAGGTTTCACTAGCTGGCTCCATTCTACGCCGCTGCTGCTCGCCGCCATGTTAACAGCTCGACAACAACAGATGCCACCCCATCAGCTGACTCCCTGCCTTACATGACACCAAATGTCATGTCTCATGACAACTTGCGCACATCTATATATGATACGTATAAATTTGTGCAGAATATGTCTGAATTCAGTCTTCGTTTTTAGGAGTATAATTATGTCGGAGAATATGTTTATTCCGCCCTCTTTGGCAATACTGTCCGTTGGCCGCCGCTAGAGGGCTCTGCATGCTTGCAAGTTGCTCTATCTTTCCTTAATGCTAGTCATGCACACACACACACACACACACACACACACACATTAATATATTGTTCATTTATTCTTATTATATTTCCCCTAGACCATCTTGCCAAAGCAGTTTTTCCCGTGTATTTTTTTTTTTTTTTAGTAAGGAATTTTTTTTTTTACTGAGTCCCGAGATTTTTCTCAGTTCTTTCCCATCCCCGTTTATTTTTCTCTCTCACTCTGAGTTCGATAGTGTAGGAATGAATCACGTCAACCATAGAAAATCCTGCTGTTGTTAGTGGTAATTCATGTTGTTCTATTCATGTTTACTTATTTTCTAATTAATACTAATAAGAATGGAAAAGAAGAGAGAATGGAAGGAAACATATCGTTGATAAAACTAAACAGGAGTAAAGCCAAATGGAAATGTTACGCGAAAGATATAAGAGTTATGTTCGGCCACATATTATTAGAACATCGTCACTGTAGGGGAGAACACTTTTACCGGAGAAAGATGGTCTGTGCATCCTTATTCACCATCCCACAATGAGGCGGAGAAACCATTCCGTAGAATATGTAATGACAGAACTCCATGGCATAAAAAAACGACTGTATTACGTTGTTCATGTCCTCTGTCTCCACTAGTCTCTATTATGCAGATATGCAGATGTTTGAGCCGTCGTGAATCTTCCTGTTGGTAGTAGGCATATTGTCCAAGCAGACAAAGAAACGTCTTCCGACACAAAGGATGGAGACAGACGGCTATATATTGTTGCAAACGAGTTTCAGTGTCGAAGGCTGCTCTGGTGTGAAGAGGAATGATTGGAAAAGGAAATTGGAGTCTGCTGTGAAATATCTATCAATATCATAGTTACAGAGGGTTGGTAAGAATATTGAATAAAATAAAATAAAATAAAATAAAATAAAAACGCAACGCTTTAAATTTTCCGCGACTTACTTCGTGTCACCTGGTGGCGACACACACACACACACACACACACACAGAGAGAGAGAGAGAGAGAGAGAGAGAGAGAGAGAGAGAGAGAGAGAGAGAGATTAGTAAGAAAGAAACAGCAGATCATACATGCGACGGGTAGTTACACTGTTCGTACTTTCTCATCGCTCTGTCACTCATAGTCATAAGCGACCCTTTAACACACACACACACACACACACACACACACATACACTGGTATCTCGAGGGTCGTGGAGGGGGATGTGCATTGCGCATTCCACCAACAGAACAAGACTGAAATACGAAATGTAGAACAAATTTTTCGATCTCCTGAGACTTCGCTTGCAATGACCACGGGTAACTGCAAAAGTAAATAAATAAAGAAAACAAGATGTATTTATGATTTTAGAGTGACACAGAGTATGATAGGATAGATAAAAAAGAACAGTCCTTTTAATCCGTCCTACGAGGCTGTATGATGATGAAAATAATTTCTTATCCTAGGAATTAAGCTACCGCGACTGAAGACTGGCGAGAGAGCTCGAGTCCTGTTTACCGTTGGATATAAGGGATCTCTATAGTCTTGTCAAATTTTCCCATCGCATGTATTCCTCCTGGAAGAAGTCTATAAGCGAATTATGTTTTGTTTATAGTCTTTTTTTTTTATGTAAGAGTGACACCGGCCCAGAGAGAGAGAGAGAGAGAGAGAGAGAGAGAGAGAGAGAGAGAGAGAGAGAGAGAGAGAGAGAGAGAGAGAGGTTAATAAGGTAAAATGCTTTTGATTCCACCCGGTTCAAAAGAGCACTGTGAGTGGAACTTCCCTATATATATATATATATATATATATATATATATATATATATATATATATATATATATATATATATATATATATATATATATATATATATATATATCATAAGTGCAGAGTGGTAGCATCGGCGTAGTAGTGGATACAGCAAGAAGTTAGATCATTGATGAATAATAGGAAGAGAGTAGGTGACAGGACAGAACCCTGAGATACACCATTGTTAATAGACTTAGGAAAACAATAACTGTCTACCACAGCAGCAAAAGAACGGTCAGAAAGGATACTTAGAAAATTTACTACACGATACTTCCTAGAAAAAAAAAAATCGTACTGAGCACTCTTATATACAATGGCTGCGTCATATAGTGTTCCATGTATCCCACTATTTTTGGGTATCCTTTGAAAAAAATGAAAAAAAAAATCATGCACTATGGGATGCACCATGCACCCATGGCGACTCCTACACCAGCCTCAGAGTCCCCATCTGGGGATGGGACCATAAATGTTCCCAGGTCGGACTGCCTTTCTGTCGACGACCCTAAGTGTCTTGACATCCCCGTCAACTTTTTCTTCATTAACTTCTGCAACATTTGCGGTCTAAGATCTAATTTTCAATCTGTAGAACACCACCTCTCCTCTCCTAAACCTCATCTTCTTTTCCTCACTGAAACTCAGGTGTCTGAGGCAACTGAAAGTAGCCCCTTTTCTGTTCCCTCCTACTTTCTCTATACTCATTTTCGATCCAAAGCTGGATGCTGCGTCTATGTGCGCAATGACTTAACGTGCTCTCGTGCCCACACTTTTGAATCTTCCGAGTTTTCCACCATCTGGCTACGACTACAGAGTCACTCTCATACTAAATTTATCTGTGCTGTATACCTCTCACCTAACTCCTCTGACTATATGAAATTCTTTGACTACTTAACTTCTAAAGCGGAGCACATTCTGACCCTCTTTCCTTTCGCAGAGATCTCCATTCTTGGAGACTTCAATGTTCACCACCAGCTTTGGCTTTCCTCTCCCTTCACTGACTATCCTTGTGAACTAGCCTACAACTTTGCTATCCTCCATGACCTAGAGCAATTGGTGCAACACCCTACTCGTATTCCTGACCGTCTTGGAGATACACCCAACATTCTTGACCTTTTCCTGACCTCTAATCCTTCTGCTTATGCTGTCACCCTTTCTTCTCCGTTGGGCTCCTCCGATCACAATCTCATATCTTTATCTTGTCCTATTGCTCCAATCCCTCCTCAGGATCCCCCTAAGCGAAGGTACCTCTGGCGTTTTGCCTCTGTTAGTTGGGGGGACCTGAGGAGGTATTTTGCTGATTTTCTTTGGAATGACTACTGCTTCTGTGTCAGAGACCCGTCTTTGTGTGCTGAGCGCATAACAGAGGTGATAGTGTCTGGCATGGCAGGTGGCCCACAAAAGGTACTTAAGCCTTCCATCAACAGAATCTCATGCACTTTATATTTCTGCCCGGAACCATGCCAAGTCTGTTCTCCAACTAGCCAAAAACTCCTTCATTAACAGAAAATGTTAAAACCTTTCAAGATCTAACTCCCCTCGTGATTTCTGGCATCTAGCCAAAAATATCTCCAATAACTTTGCTTCTTCTTCTTTCCCTCCTCTATTTCAACCAGATGGCACCACTGCTATCACATCTATTTCTAAAGCTGAACTCTTCGCTCAAACCTTTGCTAAAAACACTACCTTGGACGATTCTGGGCTTGTTCCTCCCTCTCCTCCACCCTCTGACTACTTCATGCCACGTATTAAAATTCTTCGCAATGATGTTTTCCATGCCCTTATGGACCTGATGGGGTCCCTCCTATTGTTCTCCGAAACTATGCCTCCGTGCTTGCACTTTGCCTAGTGAAACTCTTTCAGCTCTGTCTGTCAACATCTACCTTTCCTTCTTGCTGGAAGTTTGCCTACATTCAACCTGTTCCTAAAAAGGGTGACCGTTCTAATCCCTCAAACTACCGTCTTATTGCTTTAATTTCCTGCCTATCTAAAGTTTTTGAATCTATCCTCAACAGGAAGATTCTTAAACATTATCACGGGAACAAGCTTAGTTAAACCAAGTTTTGGAACTTATATATATATATATATATATATATATATATATATATATATATATATATATATATATATATATATATATATATATATATATATATATATAACAAGTTCCCTCCCCCTCCTTCGTTGCACTTATTCATACAACAATAAATCCATCAATCAATACAAATATAAGATGAGTGTGATCTGATACATCTGTAATGGATTATCACACCATTAATCTGTGTAAAGAAATAAAAATACCAATAGATACGAGTTATTTCGATAAAATAATTATAGTTAGAGTTTGATTATATAAAAGAAAATGGTTTATGAAAAATTATGATAGAAAATGTAATGATTTTGGCATACTCAATCTTATGAGAAACATTATCATGAGCTATTGTCATAGCTAATAGATAGTAATGTTAATATAGGACACAGCTGAATGAGGAATGCATATCTGGTTCTTATTTTGACTTATAAATGGATTACTTTCGTGAACATTAATAGATTGTTGCAGTGATGTTTGTACAATATGGCTTCAGTCAGGATAAAAAAACCCAAGTTAAACTGAATATTGGGGCCTTAAAAAATAGCAGTTGTCGTTATTGTCACGGCGACAGAGAGAAAAGGCATTTGGCCACTCCGGAGCTAGGGTGGTCGGCCGGCAGGAGCAGACGACATCAAGTAATGCAATGGTTCGCCACGCAAACGTAGTATTCTGTTTCTTACCGCCTTGACGGATTCCATTGTACAGTTCTTGAGACTAGCCACACATTAGGTATTCAGTGGTGTAGCAGTCACAATACTACGTTATATTATGCCTTCTATTTAGAGAGTAATAAAGGTGGTGTTGGCGTGATGGAGGCCTGTGGCAGAAATAGCCGAATGTGGCCGAGAGGGGCCGACGGCGGCGAGCGAGGGCCGGCCTTCTCTTCAGCCACAGTCCCTCCACCACCGCCATGTTGGGAGCCGTGTCTAGGGCTTGTTCCTCTCTTCTGAAGGCGGCCAAGCCTGCCTTAGCCACCAACAACCTTCAACATGTTGGCAGCAAGACTCTCCCTGCATTCTTCCCAGCACGTAAGTATACTAGAAGGTGAAAGACACGGGCAGATTTTGAGTGTTTCAGGGTGTGGGAGGTATTGAACCGGTAACCTGGGAGAGAATATGGCTGCCGGCTTTTATCACTTGACCCAAGGAGTGCCTGTGTGCCTTAACGGTCCCTAGCTTGACCCAGGCCTCGTAGAGACATCCAAGCATCTATTGAATGAGTGGTAGTCAGGTAATGGTAAATGATGGTGATGTATTGGTGGGTATGGAATATCAGCTGATAGGGGCGGCCATGTTATGTTGCCGGTTTGTTGTCTGGTCACTACCAGACCCTCCAAACCGGCTGTGTGGTGTACCCAATAGATACGATGCACACCACACGGTTACAAGCAACACGAGGAAATAGATAACATTGCGGGACCGGCAGTTTTCAGTGGTATCAGTTTACTTTAAGCAAGTAGTAAAATTAGGCCTGGTAGGATGTACGTAGACCCAGAAAGGTTAGTCCATAGCCCACTTGACTTGCAATCCCAGTGTTTCTTTCGTGGTCAGAAGTTCGTTGCGTAATATTTGAGGACCACCCGACGGAAGTGGTCATTTCTCGGATGAAAGCAAGAGGGGTACATGTTGGCAGTATATTCCGATAGTATGTTATTACTCCTGCTTGTATACCTAATAAAGCAAAACTTTAGAGTAACTTAGATATTCAGATTCTTACAGATGACTTCAGGAAGGGATATTTGAAGTAAAATAAGCCTTCGACTTCATATCCAAATTATCTCTGTGGGGATTGCATTGTTAATATATTTCCTTCAGAATTTAATTGTTCTTTACTCATCCATTTATGTCCAAATCTCTCTGAAAAATTAAACACATTGAGACTATTCTATTAATTCACCATGTTACCACTCACAATGCCCTCTTGATTCTTGAACTCTAAATTATTTTTGCTTAATTTGCAGTTCTTCATAACCAGCAACCTAAGGTGAAGAGTGAAGGTGTAGGCATAGAGAGAAGTGGATGCTGTTGTCATGCCCATCCCTTTATTAGATGCTCCTAGAGGGAGTAATAGATCGGAAAGATAAAACTCAAAACATACTTGGATTTGGGTCTTTTTGTTTTTAGGGATCTTGGGACAGACTTGTATATAGGGTGAGGTGAAACTTAGTTTAAACCCTTTGGCTGTTCTTGATCTTGTGCAGTTACCACTATGTTGGAGTACTATTTTCTGTATTCTGGTAGTTGCTATTCAAATGAAATTGTCTGCTGGATGCCACTTTTCACACTCCCATTGCACATCGTATGTTTAGTGTTCATTTCCCCCAGTGGTAGTGTTAATAGTGCAGAAGTTAATCAGTGTGTTGACTCCACCCCTTTTGACTTCTGCCAATGTCTGCTGTATTTTCTTTTTCCTGTCTAAATTCCTTTGCGAGTGGTGTGCCAATGTGACATGGGAACTAAATTGGCTAAGAACCTTTTCTTTTGAGGTTTGTTTAGTTCCTGACTCTTCATATAAAAAGAAGGTAGGACCTGTTCAGAATCTAATTTGATTAGTGAGGGGTATAATATATGTAAATATGATGAGAAAGAGGTTTTGCGTGACAGACCTCAATGTGATGAAATCCTGGCCAACTGAAGTTGATTATTGCCATTGTAGAATGTTAGATGTTATGAGAATGAATTATGACTGAATATTTTTCCTCAGAGCGCAAGTATGCTGCCAAGGCTGAGGCTGCCACCCAGACTGGTACACCCACTGGCAGAATTGTGGCTGTGATTGGTGCTGTGGTGGACGTACAGTTTGATGGAGAGCTTCCGCCAATCCTCAACTCTCTGGAGGTGGAGAACCGCTCCCCTCGCCTGGTGCTGGAGGTGGCCCAGCATTTAGGTAAGTGTTTGTGTTTACCTATATCAGCTGGTGAAGCAGGTTCCTCCTGTTTTGCTATCACCCACTTACTAGAGGATAAGCATTACTAAGTGAATGTTCAAATGATTGGCTTTTTTACATTTATGACTATTTTATTCTGAAATTTTTGTAAATACATTGATAGTTGTTTTAATTACGATGCCACTACTCTCATATTCCCATAACTATGTGTTATTTGTGATGAACAATCTTTAGAAAGTGAATGTTTTTGATTTTTCTAACATTGTTCCTTAATCTCAATCATTACAATTAAGTGTTATCACATTATTTATCATTGCCCACATCTCTGACTGGATAGGCTGAGAGTGCCTCATCATTGTTTGAACTAGCATTATAATTGAAAAAAAGAAAAAGAAAAAAAAAAGGCATACTCTAGGTACCTTTGTTCATCTAGTACTAGCAAAGTACATTTAAGGCATGGAGCTGTTAGGATAATAAAGGAACAAGAGGATGATCAGTAAGCAATGAAGTCTATATTAAGAAATAATAATAAAAATACATAAGGAAAAAAAGCTGGACTAGCAATTTACACACAAAAGTGAGGCAGGTTATGCAAGTCTTTAAAATGCAAGCAAGGGGAGCAAGTTATCTAAAGTCTGTTTGGTTTAAACAAGTGGATGTGACAGAAATTTTCAATGGAAGGTGTGAAACCTAAAAATAGGCAAGAAACAGCTGACTAAGGTGCATTAAGATGTTTTCAAGTTGTGGGCAGATGGTATTTAAGAAAGACCAAGAGGATAAGAGGATATAAGCATGAGGTGTATAGTTAGCAAATGTCAGCATGTACTCGCTCACTATCTGGGTTTTAAACTAGATGGGCTAAAATAAATTAAATGGGAAGAAATTATATATATATATATATATATATATATATATATATATATATATATATATATATATATATATATATATATATATATATATATATATATATATATATATATATATATAAACAGTTTGACTTTATACAGTTAAGGCTGTAAAATGCTGTCATAATTGTGTTTTACATATTTGAACTGTTACTAAATATATGGATATTGCAGGAGAGAACACTGTGCGTACCATTGCTATGGATGGTACAGAGGGTCTGGTACGTGGTCATGCTGTGAAGGATACCGGCAGCCCCATCTCCATCCCTGTTGGACCTGGAACACTGGGACGCATTATCAATGTCATTGGTAACTAAAATTACAATAGCAGTACATTTCTGTTCCTGTGGAAATCATTAAATGAAGAGAATTTATTCTGTGTATAAGATGAAATTTATGAGTGTAGTGAAGCATCTCAAGCCTTTAGTTGAGGTGGTGCAGTAGGTGCTTAAGTGGTCTATGGGATATGAAAAGGGGGTGGTGTGGACAAATGTTAGCAGTGAGGATAGGATAGGAAGTAACAAGTTCAAGCTTGATAGTTTTAATTTAGACAAATTGGTTCTCAAGGAGTGTGGTAGATGGATAGAGTGAGTTTGTAATTCAATTGCTATTCAGTTCAAAAGGGAGCTTTGAAAGATGTGTAACTAGTTGTATGGATAGTGATGACAGATTAACATAGGCATGTCATGTGTAGGTCTGCTGGCTTAGTTTCCATTATGATCTTCAGAATTTTTGTGATATATTATCCGTCTCTCAACCAGTGTTTGTATTATTAAACTCTCTCTCTCTCTCTCTCTCTCTCTCTCTCTCTCTCTCTCTCTCTCTCTCTCTCTCTCTCTCTCTCTCTCTCTCTCTCTCTCTCTCTCTCTCTCTCTCTCTCTCTCTCTCTCTCTCTCGATGTTGCATGTAAGAAGTATCCCAACATTCATCTCGTTAGCCTGTGATGTTACATGTAAATAATTCTTTGTTTAGTTAAGATATTTTCTTCTAAAGTGAAACTCAAATGCACAGGTGAGCCAATTGATGAGCGTGGCCCCATCCCAACGGAGCACTTCTCTGCCATTCATGCTGAGGCTCCTGACTTTGTTGAGATGTCTGTGGAGCAAGAGATCCTGGTGACAGGCATCAAGGTGGTGGATCTTCTTGCACCCTACTCAAAGGGTGGAAAGATTGGTAGGTATACCTCATTCTTAGAATTGAAGAATAGAAGTGTGTGTGTGTGTGTGTGTGTGTGTGGAGTTTCATAAAATGCTTATTCTCTTTTATTTTAATCCCATTGCACAACAAACTTAAGAACCTTGGAAAGATAAGTTTTAGGAAGGGAACAAATCTGTGCTATGTAATACTGACAGGGTTGTGCAGCCTGAGACTATCCTAAAGGTCACAAACTGCTGTACATCAGTATCTTAGCCACTTAACAGTGAGGGCATTTCAAAACTAAACCTAAAATGTTTCACTTTCTATCTAAACCATCCTCCCCTTGACTCTCCTAAACTAGTATCTATCATTCACATGTCCATGCAAGGGTAACTAATTGCCATGCTCCAGTCTTGCCCAAGTAAAGAAAGGCATTTTAGAACTAAATCTTAAATGTTACAGCCTTTTATATGGGGCACTCCCTTCATAATCCTGCTGTGCACAAGTTACCATGTCTTGCCTCTGGAGTGGTTGCCTGAGATGAGTGATATGGTATTACATCATAGCCAAGGCTTTGAACTAAAATAGGTGATTGGTTGGCAGAAGCAGTGCCATAATAGACAATGTTTAGATGGATTGATACTTTATCTTAACCCATTTAACCCACAAATTCCTTACAATAGTGTGTTGTGTTTGTTTACAAAGGTTGATGAGACTTTGAAGGGTAAATTTAGTTAAATCTTCAAATTTCATTACAGATGCTATTATTGACTTATAACCTGTTATGCAAGAATTGTAAATAATTGAGGTAATGAGATTCAAGACATGGGGACTTGGTGCTTTTGTTGTGCAAACAACAGTAATGCCATAAAGGGTTTATTGTTTTGAATTATATTAACATTGAGGGGAGAGTGCTTTGTGTTGCCTGACGTCTTGTGTACCACAGGTCTGTTTGGTGGTGCCGGTGTGGGCAAGACTGTACTCATCATGGAACTGATTAACAACGTTGCCAAGGCTCATGGTGGCTACTCCGTGTTTGCTGGTGTTGGAGAGCGCACTCGTGAGGGCAATGATCTGTACCATGAAATGATTGAGTCTGGTGTCATCTCCCTGAAGGATGACACCTCCAAGGTATCTCTGGTGTACGGCCAGATGAATGAGCCCCCAGGTGCCCGTGCTCGTGTGGCTCTGACTGGACTGACTGTTGCTGAATACTTCCGTGACCAGGAGGGACAAGACGTGCTGCTTTTCATTGACAACATCTTCCGCTTCACCCAGGCTGGCTCTGAGGTGTCTGCCCTGCTGGGTCGTATTCCATCTGCTGTAGGTTACCAACCTACTCTGGCTACTGACATGGGTAGCATGCAGGAACGTATTACCACAACCAAGAAGGGTTCCATTACCTCTGTGCAAGCTATTTATGTGCCTGCTGATGACTTGACTGATCCTGCTCCAGCCACCACCTTCGCTCACTTGGATGCCACCACTGTACTTTCCCGAGGCATTGCTGAATTGGGCATCTACCCTGCTGTGGATCCTCTTGACTCCATCTCCCGTATCATGGACCCCAACATCATTGGGCATGAGCACTACAATGTTGCCCGTGCTGTCCAGAAGATTCTTCAGGTAACTTAACATTGATGAAATGTTCTTACTTTGAATTCAGAATATTTGAAACCCTTTTAGTCCCTTGAACATTCTAGCAAACAAAAGGCTTTGAGCATGTTAGCAGTTACTCTAGAATTAGCATCTATTGTCCCACTTATACACACTTAAAAGTAACTCATACATTTATAAGTGTCATCCTTCATTACTCCTAAAACCATTCCTTGTACAATATTTGCTTATATGATATTAGCCTAGCTACTTGAAAAGTTTCATGAGTATACTAGGTATTTTACTCACCTGATACACTGAAACCTATGTTGATGCATCCATATAACTAACTTTCATGAATTTAAGTATTCTTTTTGATTGCAGGACCACAAGTCACTGCAAGATATCATTGCCATCCTGGGTATGGATGAATTGTCTGAGGAGGACAAGCTGACTGTGGCTCGTGCTCGTAAAATCCAGAAGTTCCTCTCCCAGCCTTTCCAGGTGGCTGAGGTCTTCACTGGCTATTCCGGGAAGTTTGTTTCTCTGGAAAAGACTATTTCTGTAAGTGTTTACTATATATTTATTTTTTAAATTAATCTATTTTCCCCCAGGCCACTTTTCAGACTGGGAGAGGGGAAAGAAAGGTTATTAGTTAATGCAATACAATGCTCATGTTGAGAATTCTTTGGTCACTTTGTGGTGATTGTATATGTTATGGGATAGGAGAGGAAAGTAAGAAGAATGGTTAAACCAGTTAACTGCAAGAAAGGTAGACAAGTGTGATAGTATGGAAGAGAGAGAGAGAGAGAGAGAGAGAGAGAGAGAGAGAGAGAGAGAGAGAGAGAGAGAGAGAGAGAGAGAGAGAGATAATATTAAGTAAATTTTCATTCAAGTATCTCTTGATTCTTATAGGCATTCTTTCAACTTGTGTTTTTCAATGCACAGGAAGTCACAAGGCATTTCATTTCACAGAGCTTCAAGGAGATTCTGGCTGGCAAGTATGATCACCTTCCTGAGGCTGCCTTCTACATGCAGGGTGACATTCAGGATGTGATAGAAAAGGCAGAACAACTGGCAGCCCAAGGAAGCTAAAAAGGAATCCAGCATTTATGTACAGATATGACGTTCCAATAATCATTCTCTGTGTAGAGTACTAAGCTCAGAGAAGTTTTAAGACTATGGCAAAACATGGGTATCCTATTGAGGGATACAATGGTGTTGTATAGATTCAAGTGAAAATGTAAATTTATATAAATAAATCTAAAAGTAACGAGTGTTAAATTTTGTGCCTCTTTCTAATTGTGTGCAGAAAGATGGGCTGGTTGCTGAATGTAAATTGTGGGTGAGTGGTTAGCAGATATTGCTAGTATGTGTGTGTGGGATGTGTGATATGTTAGGTGTTATTTATGTCTGTCCTATGTAACTAAATGATGTTCTTACAGGGAGAGCTATGTCAGATCACTTCCTAGTTGACTGTAAACTGAGACAGAGGGGGAGTATGGTGAGGCACAGTAGAGCGAACGTTCTGAAAGTGAGGGGACTGGATGAAAGAAAAGCAGTTGAGTTTCTGGTTATGCTGGATAAGGAACAGATTGAAGTGAACAAGTAGAAGGGTGAAGCTGAGGCAGAGTGGAATAATTTCAAGAAATCAGCAGTGAAGAGTGCAGAGGTGGAGTGAGATGGAATTGAATGGTGATGTAAAGGCGTTAAGAAGAATGCAGAGAGAAAATAAAGGCAGCATTTGAGGCAGTTACAAAAGGATGGAATGTCATGAGAAGTATGAGGAAGGCTGAAAACAAGTGAAAAGAGATATGCATGATGCTAAAGGGAAGGGTGATAAAAAAAAAAAAAAAAAAAAATTATCAGGAGGCAGTAGACACCTACCGAAACGATAATTACTCCCAGTGAGGTCTAAAGCACTGTTCAGGGGGTGCTGTGAACTTATCATTAAACCCAGCTGTGACGTCACTGAACGTTTCCCTTTGTGTCTCACAACACAAAGGGGCAGTCACAGCCTGCCCTCTAAAGATAACTCTCTTCCTCCACACAAAACTACAAGCACCTAATAACACACACACCCTTCACTCAAAAATTTTAAAATCATCAATGGCGACTCCTACACCAGCCTCGGAGTCCCCATCTAGGGAGGGGACCATAAATGTCCCCAGGTCGGACTGCCTTTCTGTCGACGACCCTAAGTGTCTTGACACCCCCCTCAACTTTTCTTCATTAACTTCTGCAACATTCGCGGTCTAAGATCTAATTTTCAATCTGTAGAACACCACCTCTCCTCTTCTAAACCTCATCTTCTTTTCCTCACTGAAACTCAGGTGTCTGAGGCAACTGACAGTAGCCCCTTTTCTGTTCCCTCCTACTTTCTCTATCCTCATTTCCTCTCTCTGATCTTTAAAAAACTTAAGATTGGGGCAGAGCAAATTTGGTATTGTTCAATGCCTCAAAAATTCAATTCCTCCATCTATCAACTCGACACAACCTTCCAGACAACTATCCCCTCTTCTTCAGTGACACTCAACTGTCCCCCTCTTCTACACTGAACATCCTCGGTCTGTCCTTTACTTATAATCTGAACTGGAAACTTCACATCTCATCTCTAGCTAAAACAACTTCTATGAAGTTAGGCGTTCTGAGACGTCTCCGCCAGTTTTTCTCACCCCCCCAGCTGCTAACTCTGTACAAGGGCCTTATCCGTCCATGTATGGAGTATGCTTCACATGTCTGGGGGTGTTCCACTCATACTGCTCTTCTAGACAGGGTGGAATCAAAAGCTTTTCGTCTCATCAACTCCTCTCCTCTAACTGACTGTCTTCAGCCTCTCTCTCAGCGCCGCAATATTGCATATCTAGCAGTCTTCTACCGCTATTTTCATGCTAACTGCTCTTCTGATCTTGCTAACTGCATGCCTCCCCTCCTCCCGCGACCTCGCTGCACAAGACTTTCTTCTTTCTCTCACCCCTATTCTGTCCACCTCTCCAACCCAAGAGTTAACCAGTATTCTCAATTATTCATCCCTTTCTCTGGTAAACTCTGGAACTCCCTGCCTGCTTCTGTATTTCCGCCTTCCTATGACTTGAATTCCTTCAAGAGGGAGGTTTCAAGACACTTATTCATCAATTTTTGACCACTGCTTTGACCCTTTTATGGGACTGGCATTTAAGTGGGCA
Source organism: Scylla paramamosain (assembly GCF_035594125.1). Lineage (NCBI taxonomy): Eukaryota > Metazoa > Arthropoda > Malacostraca > Decapoda > Portunidae > Scylla > Scylla paramamosain. The sequence continues at coordinate 269,974 of NC_087166.1, forward strand.
TTTTTTTTATTAGATTTTTGTTGCCCTTGGCCAGTGTCCTTCCTACACACACACACAAAAAAAAAAAAAAGTGGGGAGGAAGTTAAGGGAGTGTTCAAGAGAATAAATAAAATGTTCTGTTAAGAGGTAAGAGAATTAGAAGAGGGCCATCTAGTAGTGCAGAGCAGGTGAAAGCAGAGGATGGTAGGATGTTAGATAGGCAAGATGAGGTGGGAAGAGTATTTTGAGAACCTGCCGATCTAGCATTCGATCGAAGGGACTAACGTCGCTGAGTGTCAGCGCTGCCGTCCCGCGGCCTCAAGGTTGTACACGGTATCTTATTTGTTTGTAAGAAAAAAGACCTAAATCATGCACTTAAATACTTGCAAAATCGAAGGTACATGAATTTCTTGTTTTTACCCCATTGCACTACTAACTCAAATTAAGAAGTGTAAATGTTCGGACATTCAAACAAGTTGGAGGAGGAGGTGAGAAAAAAAAACACAGGTGTTGGGAGGTGAAGAATAAACTCGCTTCCCGACGCCTGTGTTTCTTCTCACCTCCTCCCTTAAGAAGTGTAAAATATGACTGTTTTGTACTGTAACATTTAATAATGTACCTACTTCTGTGCTTAAGTTTTGTGGGAAGTCCAAACTAAAATACAGTTTTAAGATATGTAGAACGTTAAGCAGAACTGTAAACATAATTCGAAATATCTCTGTGTATACAGCACGCCATCTATCTCTTTGCTCTGTGACTGGTTGTCAGATTCTACGAAGGGAGGGGCTAAGGAGCTGTGAGCACGAAATGATGCGTGGCAATACGGATTTACTCATTCCTTATTGACGTGTCACGCGCCAGCTCAAAAAGAAAAAAAGACTAATGATTCTCTCCTCTGTATTTTCAGTCTTGCAATGAGACAAGGCGTGACGTCTGTGACGAAGATCCAGAAGTAGTGGCGGAGTCACTGTAAGGTGGTGATAGTGAGTGGTGGTGAAAATACTACAATAAAAGTGGTGGTGGTGATAAGGAGCGACGGGGATACAGTAGTGGTAGTGGTGGTGATGGTGAACGATGATGAAAATACCGCAATAAAAGTGGTGGTGGTAGTGGTAATGGTGAGCGACAGGGATACAATAGTGGTGGTAGTGATTTCACCGTCGCTTCGTGTTGCAGTGATAGTTACCAAGACGCGGTGTCTTCATCACTAACAACAAATCTGATTTTACAGTAATTTTTTGCAGCGTTATTTGTTTTGCCCATTACAACGTAGGAACTGTAACTTCTGGTAACGCTAGGGACCTCTCCAATGAACCTTACCGATGCTTTTGGGTAACAAATAACAAATTTTTATTCTCTTGTATTACTTTCTGCTTTATATGTAAAAAAAAAAAAAAACAGCAACACGTTGTATTATTATAATAATAATATGAGAAAAAAAAAGAAAATTGAGGCGGCGTGAGCGTGTTTCATCAACTGACAAGCAGACGACCTAAGTACTTCAGTACCTCATTTCATCTGCTGCTCCTATGATGTTCCTAGTATGTGTGCAGAGGGCACAAGGAATTTGTTACCTAAGTAAATGGGAGGAGAAATATTTCAGTCTAACAATGCATGTGTACAGCAACGAGGGAGAGAGGTAGTAGGTGGTTTATTGATGTGCCGGGTGACTCACCTGGCTTATTTGCATGGCTAATCAGTTTGTGATCTGGATGTCCATAAAGGAATTTTACAACTAGTCATAAATTAAAGTCAACCCAGAAATGCTTGCACGCCATTCTACAAGTAAACAGTGTTGTGTACCATAAGCAGAGTTTTATAAAACCATTCGCTGAATGTTACACAGATTGGTATTTATAACAAGAACACCGTTTCACTGTGGCAAATCTTACCTGTTTCATCGAGTAAATCCTTTTGTTTTAAGAATGCAGTATATGCGTCCCAAATTTATTATAACACCGTCAATGATTTGCTTTCTTTTTAATTTTACCGCTAAAAATACCGCTAACTGAGGAATGCCACCGCGGGGAGCAGCACACCCACCCGCCACCTGTCAGTGGAAGACCTCTGATTTGGTAGGGTTAGTATGCCGGAGAGGTGGGAAACGTTAACAGTGAATCAGCTGAGTGGATGACCGGCGACACATTCAGAATGAGCGCTCCGCGAGAAAAAGGGAACACTGATCACTTAGAGCAAAAGATTACTCTCGTGGGCCTCTTTAGACAAAATGAGGCAATTTTTGACAAAAGAACAGATCACGCCAACACACACACACACACACACACACACACACACACACACACACACACAGGAGAGAGAGAAAAAAAAACAGTGATGCTTTCAGCACGGCATACTCACCGGCTATTCTCAAGAACACCGCTGAGTTGCGGCGCGCTTCGTTTTATGATTATCACCATGTTGGGGCTTTCCGGAATCACGAAAACAACGACCATGAAATCAGATCGAAGTGTTGGTAATACCTGTTACAAGATTGGTAAGGCTTTTGACTGCAAGCATTACTAAACGACTGTGAAATGGGCCCTGGTGGTGATGGTGAGTGGTAGTGGTGGTGCTGGTGAGGACTGGTGGTGGAAATATCGCAGTTACAGTAGTGATGGTGATGGGAGATGGAATACCTAGCAGTGGCGGTGGTGGCGATGGAAACAAGAATGGCTGACATGTGTGGTGGTGGTGGTGGTGATGGTGGTGGTGGTGATGGTGGTGGTGGTAGTGGTGGTGGTGGTGGTGGTGACTGGTGATGTGACGATGAGGTGGATTGTGTAAGAGATACTAGATGATGAATACGATAAAAAGTTACGTTCAGGTGTGTGTGAGAGAGAGAGAGAGAGAGAGAGAGAGAGAGAGAGAGAGAGAGAGAGAGAGAGAGAGAGAGAGAGAGAGAGAGAGAGAGAGAGAGAGAGAGAGAGAGAGAGAGAGGAGAGAGAGAGAGAGAACCGTCCTTCACTATATCAGCAGTATTTGGCTAGTCCTTGAGATTGCTTGCTTACAGTGTGCTCAAAGGAAGGCAACAGCTCTACCCAGAATGTATCGGATAGGTATGAAAATTTTACTAACATTTGAGTTTTCAAACCAACAGGTACATATGCTGTCACCTGTGAGCTCCGGCAAAGTACTAATATGCTGGCCTATGTATACACAGTGGCTCCAGTGGCCGGCATCCTTCTGACGCCATCAACGAAGGAAGAGAGGACCCTAATTCTAGTAGGCGTGGTGCGTGGTTAATAAGGCTGTCCTTACTATGATTAGTCTTTCCACTGTGGTGGTGATTAAGTAAGGCGTTTCATCTGGGCCGCTGTGCATACGTGAAGGAGTTAGGTGCACTGTGTTCAAGGTCTTACCAATACAGGATAAGATGTGTTTGTTAATGAAAGCTGATAAACCTTCAGGATACTCCATCACTAGTAAGACACGAGCAACACCAGAAGTTTATCAAAGCCTCAAATTGTGTGTAGGGAAATACGCAGGCACACAGCGTCGCCGAGTCCTGTTCACACTGGTTATGCTACTTGTTTCGTGGCGCGGACAACAGGAATGAAAAATGTTCTTATATCGCTAGAACAGGTGTCACCTGTATGCAAGTGGACGTAACATCTGTAACATTGTAGCGGCAGCCACACCTGTGGAGCCCTCAGATGGCCCAGCTTAGTGTATTGGTCTGTCGGTTCACAATCACGTCCTCAATGAGTTTCGCCTGTTTCCTTAGTTTGGCTGGAAGAAGATAGTCGCAAACCGCACCTCAGCGGTCCCCCCGCGCGCTAGAGCGCTCATAAAATATGTGCGTAAGCGTGGGCGTGTACGTGCGTGTGTGTAAGTTTATAAACATCCTTGGCCAGTGAATTCTTTGGTGCGCTTCAGATAATAAATACGGGTAGACTTGACAAAACTTGAGGTACATGACTACTCGTGGGAAGGCCCGGCTACTCGTGGCTCTCAATCTTTGGAATCCATTGACATTTGATTTGTGTTCATCTCTTGCTTGGACTATTTTCCCACCGACAAAATGCCCCTGACAACGATAATCCGCCCTCGGTTAGTGACTTTCTACATCCTGTGCGGATTTCTGGTGTGGACGATGCCAATGTGGACAGGCTGGCTCAATTCTTCACGTCCTCTTCACCGGGCGGATTGGTTCAAGGCTGAATGGAAAGCATGGCTCGCCAATCTTAGCATATCGCTTTCTGGATCTCCCAAGGTATTCCGTAATCCTCCAATTTCCTCTCAATTTTCCTTGAAAGATAGTGAGCATCCCTGGAAGACCATTCTTTTCTGGAACACATGGTTCGGCTCTGAATGGTCAAGGAGGTGAGTAGAACAGCTTCTAACACTGTAACTATCTCTCGCTTGTCAATGACCTCTCTTTCTCTCCCTCTGCACCTCGCAAACTTCTTCACACACCGCCCTTGGCCTCGCGCTCCTGTTTTCATTTTCAGTATCTTAACAGTATACTTTATTTCAAATGTTAATTTTATATATTACTTATCTTTCCTGCAGCGCATATGACCAGTGTCATGTGGCTAAGTGTCATGTGTAAAAAAATAATAATAATAATGATTAAACAAAATAAAATGAAATAAAAATATTCCTTTGGCTGTCACAATAATCTTTCCCTCACCCTCACCTCATCCACATGTCTTGGTCTCTCTCTTGCCTCACTTCCAGTACATTCATTCCTCCATTCCTTGGCACTCCTATACTTATCAATCCCTTTGTCTCCCAGCTTAGCATAGCTCTTCCACATCTCTGCCACATTCATGTCTTACTCAACTACCTTCCGTCACCATCACACCACCTGGTGACCTCCACTCATTATTTCCAGGTTCGGCCCCACCGCCCCCGAAGAGCTACGAATACTCGGCTGTCCCAGCTGGAGATGCAATTTCTCCTTAGACCACAAAGCCTTATTTACAGCTGACGCTGTCGTCTTCGAAGCCGGAGGGTGAGGAAGACATTTTCTGGTGAATTGTGTCATCATGAGCTCCCAGGGAGTCTGTGGGTCTTTGACGATGAAACTAAGGGTCAGGAATTGAGGGATGGGGCTAAGTGGAGAGGTGTGTCTCTGGTTAGAGGTCTGGGATGAAACTGGGAGGGTAAAGGCAGGGTAGTTATGCTGCAATGCTAAGACAATGTTAACAGGGACTAGAGCAGCAGGGGATGAATGATGGGACTGCGATGAGGACACAACTCGGTCATCAGAGGTGCGAAATAGTGGAGTTATAATGAGCTGGAAGGTTGCAGTGCGAGAAGTTGTAACAGAAAGGTAAGTAAGTAGCTAGATAGGTGTGTGTGTATATATATATATATATATATATATATATATATATATATATATATATATATATATATATATATATATATATATATATATATATATATACACATATAGATAGATAGATAGATAGATAGATCAAATTTAGGCTGTGTGAGGAGGGAAGCAGGGATGAGTTGTTTATGGCCACTAGAGTTTTAAAAACTGAATTCCTCCGTTGACAGATTCCAACCGTACCTGAAAAACCTGCCCCGCCCCAACTCCCAGCGCTGGGTGTGGGTCTCTGTAGAGTCGCCCATCTCAGACGTTGGCCGAATTCACTTGAACAGCGTCAGGGCTAGCCGAATGAGTTCCTTCATTAACTGGACCATGACGTACCATTCCGGGTCAGATATTGTGGCCTTCTACGGATACTTCCTGTCCCGCAAACGCCACTGTCAGGTGAGTAGCCTTGCGCCGTCCATGGTGTTACACTGAAAAATTTGACTCTTATTACAATAGTTCATAATTATGTTTCGTATGCTATCTCTTTCTCTCTCTCTCTCTGAAAACTCACTGCCCTAGGGGATCGCCTACATGGTGCTTAAAACCTGTACTTCTGTGCTCACACCTTTCATAATCGATTAGTTTTCGTCTGTTTGTGATTAAAAAAAAATCCTCGTGCTGGAAGTATACTTACATTCAGTCTGTTCTAGTGAAGGATGCCGACTCAAATTCTTCACACTACGGACTAAGAGATTTGATTTTCTCCCTTTCTGAAACCTTTTAAAATAATAGTATACCGTCAATGGCATCTGTCAACTCTTAGTCTTCAATTCAAGTCTGCATTCTAAAAAAAAATTGCATTTGATCATTATCTTGGTGAGTTAGACGAAAAATTGACTGGTGCATCACACATAAGCAAAGCCTTCGAAAAAAAAAAATAAGTGTGACAAATCTTTGGTTTTCAAACAATTCTTTCACAAATTCCATCCCTCTCTCCGTACCTTAATCTGAAGAATAAATCCAAGTTTCTTTCACGCCGAACTACTGCTCCTGTCTATTTCATAAACTCTTCAGCAATGGAGCTGCACAAGGTTCTGTTTTAATCTCATCTTCCACCACGAAACAGACGTCCACACTGATGGAGCGAGGCGTGTCTGGAAAGGCACAGGTTAAAGGTTTACCAAACAAATCTGAACTTTTAAAGAAGCCACGATTGTTACTAACAGGCCACTTCGACCGAACCTGATGTCTGAGCATGGCACGGCCGTACATCAAGTCCGAGAGGCGCTGGACCGCGGCGACACTCTGCAGGACGTGATGGGCGACAGCTGGAGGACCTTTGTGCAGCGGCCCCGCGTGGTGGCCTTCATGACCAGTCACTGCTTCACTTATTCAAGACGGGAGCAGTACGTGGATGAGCTTCAGAAATACATAAAGGTGGACAGGTGAGTGCTGGACGTTCATTCTTCCTGCCTTCCATGTTCATTATGAACAAGATTTCTTTTCTTAGAAAGTGTAGAGGAGGCTGATCAAAAGCTCAGAAAAGAAAGTAAAAAATCACTGAATTGTTGTTCGTCAAAAAACTGAGCAGAAGAACCTTCTAATCTCGATGTCATGATTGTGTAGACATTTAAAGTGTATGGAATATGGTGTGAATGCCGTGAAGATTTGTCTTCAGAGGGCAGACGGTAACTGCTGTCTAGTGGTTACCGAGACACGAAAGGCAGAGAGGATACAGGAAGGGAACACAGCATGCCTGTAGTGGCCCCTCAGCCCTGCGTGTCTCCTTGGCACCAGGTGTCTAACTGTTTGCTCCTTCAAAATGTAAACTTCAACATTGTTTCTTTCTTTCCTGTTAAGGTACGGCAGTTGCTTAAAAAGAAAATGTGGCAACCGCTATCAGCCCATCACCTGTTGGGAAAAATATATTGAGCAAAAACTACTCCTTTTACATTGTCCATGGAGAATTCCCTGTGCAACGAATACGCTACTGAGAAGCTCTATCTCGCTCTGGTGTACAAGATGGTGCCCGTGGTGTGGGGAGGTGAGCCACGTGTGTGTTGTGTGTGTGTGTGTGTGTGTGTGTGTGTGTGTGTGTGTGTGTGTGTGTGTGTGTGTGTGTGTGTGTGTGTGTGTGTGTGTGTGTGTGTGTGTGTGTGTGTGTGTGTGTGTGTGTGTGTGTGTGTGTGAAAGAGTCAATAAGAAAGGAAAGCCGAAATGAAGAGAAGTAAGAAATAATGTCACACACACACACACACCACACCACACACACACACCACACACACACACACACACACACACACACACACACACACACACACACACAGAGAGAGAGAGAGAGAGAGGAGAGAGAGAGAGAGAGAGAGAGAGAGAGAGAGAGCGAGAGAGAGAGGAGAGAGAGAGAGAGGAGAGAGAGGAGAGAGAGAGAGAGAGAGAGAGAGAGCGGTACTGTCCAACATTTCACATATACTGACACGTCTTCCATCCACCCTCCACCAGGCAGCGAATACGACAAAATACTGCCACCTCACTCGTACATCAACGCGCGCCCCTACCACCCCCGCGACCCTGGCTGCCCTTCTCCTGCGCCTTCATCAGGATCCTGTAGCTTACGGCAGGTGTTGTGAGAGAGAGAGAGAGAGAGAGAGAGAGAGAGAGAGAGAGAGAGAGAGAGAGAGAGAGAGAGAGAGAGAGAGAGGAGAGAGAGAGAGAGAGAGAGCGCCTTAACTCATCTCCCCAACGCGCCGTCCACTTTTGTACAGTCTTGCCCTCCTTATTTCAGTGTCATAGCAGAATAGCTCCCATCTCACTGTGGTAGACAGAACAATGCTTTCTTGGTAAATGACATTCTAAACTTCACTGTTATGGGCATCATTACCCTCACTATTCTCATCATTTTATATTTTTTATTTTTGGATAATGAGCTAGAAGGTTGAACATGGGAGTTGAGTTAGCAGAGTATAAGAAAAGCTGCGACGATAGTGACTTATACAACAACTTGCTCGTCAGCCAGAGTGAGACGTGTGTGATCTTGTAACTTCATTTCCATTTCCATGTTCGTCTACATTACGCCTCTTTGCGCCCCTTCCATTTCACCCTCCTGCAGATCTCACCTGTGGCGGAGATACCTGAAGGCAGTGATGGGAGGGAGCTTTTGCGAACTGTGCCACCGCCTGCATACGGACACGGCGCCCAGCCACCACCAGGACGTAGCCAAGTGGTTGGCGGAGAGCGGCAAGTGTCTCAGAGTTCCTAAGGACTTGTTCAAGAATGACGCCTGGAGGAAGTACATCAACAGCACGAACACCACGAGTATAGAAACCCCACAGAAGGACACCGAGAGTAAAGGACCCAAGCAACAGGACACCGAGAGTAAAGGAACAAAACAGAAGGACACCGAGAGTAAAGGACCCAAGCAACAGGACACCGAGAGGTAAAGGAACAAAACAGAAGGACACCGAGAGTAAAGGAAACAAAACAGAAGGACACCAAGAGTAAAGGAACAAAACAGAAGGACACCAAGAGTAAAGGAACAAAACAGAAGGACACCGAGAGTAAAGGAACAAAACAGAAGACGGACCGAGAGTAAAGGACCCAAGCAAACAGGACACCGAGAGTAAAGGAACAAAACAGGACACCGAGAGTAAAGGAACAAAACAGAAAGACACCGAGAGTAAAGGAACAAAACAGGACACCGAGAGTAAAGGAACAAAACAGAACACCGAGAGTAAAGGAACAAAACAGAAAGACACCGAGAGTAAAGGAACAAAACAGAAAGACACCGAGAGTAAAGGAACAAAACAGGACACCGAGAGTAAAGGAACAAAACAGAAGGGTAAATTAGATGATAAGCAGATAGATATAGATCGATAGATAGATAGAAAAATTGATAGATAAGTGGAGAGGCAGATACATATATATATAGACATACAAACAGACAGATAGACAAGCAGAAAGACAGATAGATAGATAAACAGATACAAGGTTAAAAAGATATATAGATGGATATATATAAAACGGTGGAAAGATTGATAGGAAGATCAATGTTGTGCGCGGGCGAGTAAGTCTGTGTGATTCGTCGCTGTCTTGAGGGTCACGTGCAGAATTCGTGGTCATGAACCTTTCTGGAGACAGCTGAGGACGCAGGAAGTGTGACTTATGGGCGAGGCTGAGACCCTCCCCTCATACCCGTCCCGACCCCTTGCTGGAGGAGGAGAATTGCTGTTCGCCCAACCGTGGAAATGTGCCACTTGAGCGGAGATCGATCATCCGTCAAGGGGCGTGAGGAAGTCATCACTGAGCCAGTGAGCCGCGCGTGTGTCTGTTTATGGCTCGAATTTGTTTTTTTTCACAATGTAAGAATATAAAAATCATACAATCAGTAAATTAACGGTTAACTTCGTTCTTTCAGAGTCTTTTACCGTGCTCGATTGTCTCATATAAGTCTACGGATATACATTTGCACATTTCGCTTATTTAAATACTTTGAAAAATGTATGACAATCAACAATGCTATACGTTAGTGGTTCCCAACCTTGTTTTGGCTGCGACCCTAAATACGAGTACAACCTCAACCTGGACCGGCAACCTTAAATGTGTGAACATGTAGTATTTACTACCAACCATATTCATGTTACAGTTATACTTGCACGTGTTTATGTCTAGGGGAAGGACTCGGATAGCCAGGAAGTGGGTCAAGTACGTGCGTTGAAGGTGGAGGCTGGGAAGGAAAGGTGAGGAGGACAAATAAGGTAGAGACACACTCATAGATGTCTTTTGAGGAAGGTGTGTTTTGGGGTCCCGTTGGGAAGGAAAAATCTTTCATGAATGGGTACCAAACTAGTGGTTTCCGCCTTAGGTGACAATACCCCACTATTGAACCACAATAGCACATTCCTGCGCCGTCCTCACGCCCCCCAGCTTGGGAGCCACTGCACTATGGGAACGGCAACAACGTGACGACATCTTACCCTCGCTGCCTGTGGCGACGTCGCTCTGCAGGAGCAGAGCGAGCGTGATTCACTAGCAGAGGTAGGTAAAGGGTGCCAGCAATACAAGGAGCAAGGAGAGGGTGGCTGACTAGCAGTGCTAGGCAGAATGCCTTCATGATGTGCCGGCCAGTGCTCACTGCTGCTCCAAGCGGAGCAGCTTCGAGATGGCCGTGCAGGAAGAGAGTGGCGGCGCGGTGCATGATGGGAAGACCGTACACACACACTCGTATATCAAATGAAGTGGCATGTTTTGACAAATGTTTTTCAGTGGTTGAAGTGTACGCCGTTCATTCAGTCCACGCCTCGCCTGATGCAGAAGGGGCAGGTGTTCGGCGCCCTCCCACACCAGGGACTAATGAACACGCACTGCACGAACTGCCGTCATCTCATATCTTGCATATTTTTTTTTCAAGTTGTTTAGTTTACGTTTAAAGTTTATGAAAGTGATGTAAAATAAATTAATAGAAAATATCTCTCAAAAGTAATACAAGGAGTGAGCACTCTTCCTGAACGCCTTCCCCTCTATACTGGCTGGAGCAGTACTACTACACATTACACACTACAATATCTCCACTCCCTCACACCGAGATCACGCTCCAACAATGACTAATTCATACACTATTGATTCTCCTTGCCATAAAATAACCGAGTCTCCTTTCACAAGAAAACGAGGTGCGAATGTATGAGAAAACGAACAGTTCAAACACAAACTTGTATATTTTCAGGCAACACCGATTATGATTGGTAAATGATGCCATGATTGTTTCCGTGGCAATGATTATTTCGTAGAAGCTACATTACGTTCATCATTGTTAAAGAAGAGAATACTGGAGTTTGTTAATGACAGTGTGTGTGTGTGTGTGTGTGTGTGTGTGCAAACCTACACGGCCTTGCCCTGTTACTGATACCATGCGTGGCGGGGAGGCAGTCAGTCCTTTTCTCTGTTTTCTTTCTGACAATTCACTGTTCTGGCTTCGCACAACTGCTGTAAATTTCCCAGTCTTGTTTACAGTGTTCGTGTTTTAATCTTGTTATTTATGTAGTAGTAGTAGTAGTAGTAGTAGTAGTGATTGTTTTATTGAAAGTCTGTACTTGTTTCTCAAAAGCTGTTGCCGTTGGTGATACGTGAAGCATATTAAAGACCATCTACTAAAAAAAAACAAAACTAATAACAAATAAAAGCTTCAATGTGATTTCATTTATTTATTTACTTATTCTATTTATTATTTTTCATTCATCCATTTATTTATTTACTTATGTATTTATGTTTTCTGAAAATCTGTAGAGCTATAAAGCAAAGAAAAAAAACAAGGTCATATGGCGCTGTCTATGATTGCAGGAAAGCGCTACCTCTCCTGAAAAAAATCCCATGGTGGTAAGACAGATCTAGCATCCTCTGAGCCCCGGGCCGAGCACCGCGCCGCAGAGCCACTCGGTCCCGGCGACGAGCACAAGTGGCGAAGGCAGCAGCGGGGGAGGGATGGGTGGGATAGGAACATACAAAGAGTGAGGGCGCAGCGTTATCCCCCTGGTGAGTGACGTTCCCTGAGGTGGGCGAGTCGTCACCGTCAGCTGCGGCACAGTACTCGCAGTGACACCAAAGCCTCTGTTATCACGCCCACCCATCTCGCCTCAAGTCTTGGGAACGCCACTTTTTGTACCACGCCCGCGACCCACCCCTCCTTCGTGAGACTACACCCGCCACCCCGCCCCATTACCGCTACCCTTCCCCTTCACGTGTACCCCACCGCCCCTCCCTCTCGTCCTCCTAGTTACCTTCACGCTCAGCCCTCACTATCACCCAGCATTCCCGTCTCACCTTCGTTTCCACTACATGCACGTCACCCTTCCTTCTCTCTTGATCTAAAAATGTAGCCGTGCAGTGCTTTAATGTCCTTCCTTCTCCTTCTCCTCCTCTTCTTCTTCCTCCTCCTCCTCCTCCTCCTCCTCCTAGAGTTCCTCCTGTTTATCTTTCAATTCTGTGTTTCTTGTCTTGTTTTGTTTTTGCCTTTTTGCCTTCTTCTTCTTCTTCTTTCTCCTCCTCCTCTTCATCCACCACCACCACCACCACCACGCCATCCTCCTCCCCTTCTTCTAAAGATATAATTGGTTGCTTAATCAGGTTTAGCAAATATCGAAGATCCGTGTAGCATTCTTGACCTTGCTGTGTGTGTGTGTGTGTGTGTGTGTGTGTGTGTGTGTGTGTGTGTGTGTGTGTGTGTGTGTGTGTGTGTGTGTGTGTGTGTGTGTGTGTGTGTGTGTGTGTGTGTGTGTGTGTGTGTGTGTGTGTGTGTGTGTGTGTGTGTGTGTGTGTGTGTGTGTGTGTGTGAAGTCCCCCCGGCATAATATCCCAGTGCAGGGTGAAAGCAGCAGGAGAAGTACTTGGTGGGCTGAGAAAGATCTTTAAACATGAGACACTGGATATGAGTGTAAAGAGAGGGTTGTATGAGCGAATAGTGGTGCCCATTGTGCCGTATGGTGCTGAAATGTGGATCATGGGAGTAAATTACCACAGAGGCCATGGTTGGCGTAGTGTGTGTGCAGTAACATGGAGGGACAGAGTAAGAAATGAGGAGGCAAAAATAAAAAAAGTAATGTTTTGAGAGAGTTGACTGGACAGGCAGATTAGTGTGTTTAGATAGTTTAGGCAAAAGGAGAGAATGAAGGACAGTCAACAAGTAAAGAGAATAATGAGGTCACATGTGCACGATGGAAGTCGAACTGTGTGAAGAAAGCAATGAATGAGAGAGGAACGACTGCAGCAAACAGGAGCCATTGTGTGTGATAGAGGTGGCTGGAGAGTGACAGTGGTGAGAGCATGAAAATGACACAGTCTCATCCACCTCTGGCAGGGGGTGTTGGGCATACTTGGTGGGGCCACTGGCATATGGACCCAGTTAGGATACGGGGCACTCTGTAGGAAGTACCCTACATCTGCTGTGGTCTCAGGACTGGAGTAAGTGCGGGGTAGGGAACCGTCTCGTTATGAAAGAACAGGGATAAACCAGTGTATGCTGTCGGGCATTGCTGTGGATGAGTGTGGACTGCTGTGCTGTGCCTGGACTCATGTGATTACGGTGGGCCCCAAGACTTTCCCTTTCCACCTGCGCCAAGGACTAAGAGTGTGGATGATATGTGTGTGTGTGTGTGTGTGTGTGTGTGTGTGTGTGTGTGTGTGTGTGTGAGTGTGGCCTCAACAGGCAAGGGAGGCCTCAACAGGCAAGGGAGTGGTGACGCGGGGAGCAGTCTGCCGCGCCGCCCCTCCCCCTACCAGCCTGCCCTCCCTGGCGCTCACTCCTGCAGGAAAAATAAAAAGATGATCTCATAGTTATGCCGACCGACCTCCCGTCTGCTACAGCTCGGGAGGAGGGCCAAGAGGAGGAGGAGGAGGAGGAGGAGGAGGAGGAGGAGCAAAAAGTGTTGGCAGGTGGCCGGCGCAGGAACAGGTCGGCGGCAACAGAGAGAGAGAGAGAGAGAGAGAGAGAGAGAGAGAGAGAGAGAGAGAGAGAGAGAGAGAGAGAGAGAGAGAGAGAGAGAGAGAGAGAGAGAGAGAGAAGAGAAGAGAAGAGAAGAGAAGAGAAGAGAAGAGAGAAGAGAAGAGAAGAGAGAGAGAGAGAGAGAGAGAGAGAGAGAGAGAGAGAGAGAGAGAGAGAGGAGAGAGAGAGAGAGAGAGAGAGAGAGAGAGAGAGAGAGGATAATATCGCGTTACCCTCCCATCGTCAGCATTCGTGTAACATCGTGGCTCGTGACGGCCCGGCAGAGGCGCACCTACCCGCGGCGGAGGACTTTCTGTTTTTGTTTTGGAAATAGATAATGCCAGAGGACTCGTGGGCGTTGCCAGACCCACGAACTTTTCTGTCGGCATCTCAAGTTAACAATTTATGAGACGGGGGTACTCCATCTGTGGGCGGCGAGTGACTGGGTGACGTGTGGGCGTGTGAGGGTGGATGGGTGGGAAAGTGAAGGGTAGATAAGGTGATGCGATGCTGGGAGATGCCAATATTTAATCGCTGCCTAACTTGATAACTGTATGACTGTTGTGGTGTTGGCTAAACTATATAGACAAATAAATAAATAAGAAAAGTAGATGAACTTTTTTTTTCCCTTTTAATTATATTCAAGGCGCCCGTCTATCCCAGGACATCCCATCGAAACATATCTCTTTATCTAGTCCTCTGTCCTCCCCCGCCCTCCCTTCAAACTGTCATTCTAACCATTGCTATCCTAGAAAAAAAAAAAAAATTCTTCCTAGGCAAACTTCTTATCTCACCTCCCATCTGTCTACTGAGGCCATTCCAGGTAAAGTTCTCATCTCATCTCGTCTCTCCATTCCAGAAAAAAACTCATATCGTTTCTCCATTGCAGGAAACTCACTATTTAGTCTCTCCATTGCACGAAAACTCATCTATGTAGGCTCTCCGGCGAGTTCTGTCTATCCTGCTTTCGTTCACCGACCTTACCTTACCATTTCGTTACTCTAATTGTCCCCCTTATTATCTGTTTGCCGTACGCCCTGCCTACGCCCCAAGTGGAGGCTGTCGGGTAACTGGCTGATAAGGTACACTGGTACAGCTCTCATCTTGGTACGCCACGCCTGCACACTGCACCGCCGCCCCCGCCCACAGCAAGACCCGCAGCGGTGAAATGCTTATGTGGTTATGAAAATTAGCGTCTGAAGGGGCGGGGCTCTGATGCGGCTCAGGTAGGAACACAATCATTACCTTGGTGAAGGAGGGTGTTTGGAGAGTATCTGTCTCCATTACTCCACACCACCCGCTGGCCGCA